>NC_057717.1:103417620-103459204 GCF_004010195.1 Chiloscyllium plagiosum | reverse complement strand
TTTTATGCTTATGCCCGAACTGTCGTTTCTCCTGCTCCTCGGATGCTGCCTGGCCTGCTGTGTTTTTCCAGCACCACATTTTTCAACTCTGGTACTCCAGCATCTGCAGTCCTCACTTTCTCCTAGCACTCCATTGGTCACAGGTTTCCAGTCTGAAAGCAACCCTCTACCATCACTCTCTGTCACCTCCCTTCAAGCCAGATCTGTACCCAAATGGCGAGTTCTCACTGTATTCCGTGTGATCTAACCTTGCTAACCAGTCTACCATGAGGAACCTTGTTGAATGCTTTACTGAAGCCCATATAGGCATGGAGAGGCTGGATAAGCTTGAGTTGTTGGCTTTGGAGCAGGGATGGCCGAGGGAGCACCTGATTGAGGTATATAAGATTATGAGGAGCATGGAAAGGTCGGGTAGGAAGCAGATGCTTCTCTGACTCGAAAGGCCAGTGACAATGGGAAATAATTTCAAATTGAAAGACAGGAGGTTTAGTGGGATTTGAGGAGAAGTGCTCTCATCCAGAGTGTAGTGGGAGTCTGACCTGCCTGGGAGGATAGTTGAGCCAGGTAAGGATGACAGATTTCCTTCCTTAAAGGGCATTAAGGAGCCAGATTTTGGGGGTTTTCCCTCAACAATGAACAATGGTTTCATGACCATCATTTGACTCTCAAATCCAAATTGTTTAATTGAATTCAATTACCACCATCGGTCATAGCAGGTTATGAACCCAGCTCCCCAGAGCGTTACCTGGAACTCTGGATTCATACGTCTAACAATAATACCATTTGGCCATCATACCACACTTTGGAAAATGCTGTCAATGGAATTTTGGTCAGATGCTATAGATGGTACACCGTGCAACCATCGGTAGTGAAAAATATGATTGTTTAACCGGGGCTGATAGGGTGACTATGCTGTTGGATGTGGCAGAATTGTGGACTCTTGTTCTACTAGATTAACATTGGAGCCAAAGGGTGCTCTCTATAAATCACTCTTGTGTCTTTGCAGTACAATATGGTGAGGTAGTGACAAAGCCAGTAGGCTGTCAATCCAGAGGCTTAGACTAACTGTTTGGGGTTAAGGGTTCAAATCCCATGAGGGCGGCTGGTGGAATCTAAAACAGTTCATAACTCTAGAAGATAAATTTAGCTTTGGTGATGGTGATCATGCCAACAACCATTGATTGTTGTAAAAACCCATCTGATTTACTCATGTTCTTTCAGGGAAGGAAATCTGCCATTTTGGCCTAGATGTGACTCCAACCCCACAGCCTCTTAACCTCGCCAATGGCTTAACCGACCACTCCACTCAAGGGCAAATAAGGATGGGTAGCAAACATTGATCTTGTCAGAGGCCATCCATGAAAGCGTGCAGTCTGATTGAACACGCACTGAAAATAAAAACAAAAAGACCCTCAGAACTCCTTCTAGTTGTGACCAAAGAAAATAGATAAACTGACAGCTGTTCTGTGTGCGTGACATTGAAACACAACTAAATGTTTAGGCTGTTTTGCACTCCACACTTGCATCAATTTTCGATCCCCATTCCT
Source organism: Chiloscyllium plagiosum (assembly GCF_004010195.1). Classification (NCBI taxonomy): domain Eukaryota; kingdom Metazoa; phylum Chordata; class Chondrichthyes; order Orectolobiformes; family Hemiscylliidae; genus Chiloscyllium; species Chiloscyllium plagiosum. The sequence continues at coordinate 103,457,657 of NC_057717.1, read as the reverse complement.
TTCCCCTCAGTTAATTCAGTGGCTCTCATTAAATGATCAAAGATAACTTGAGGGAGTTGAAATGTGGCAGGGCTCCCACAGTTGGAATTAATTTCAGAAGCAGTGAACGTCTGATACAGAATGAACACACACGGCTCACTCGGAATCCCAGATGTCTTGTTAGTGAGCACATAAAGAAACCATTTATCATTCCAGTAACATAATCTTTGTTCCTCCAATGACAATGAACAGGAATACTTCGAATAGTGTCTGACTTAAACCCAAGGCACCTTTTCCATCTTCATTTCACTTGTTAGTTTCTAGGAGAATACGAATTGCTCTGAGAGATGTGAATGGAGTAGGCACTTACTGTTAACCCCTTGGCAAGGGAAATTGGCACTTGCTTAGCTGTCCATCTGTGCATTGCAGTCAACAGGGTCATGGTTCAAACTTCACAACTCTGGGTTAACATTGCAGTGTAGCACTGAAGGGCTCTGGCACTGTTGGAGGTGTCGTCGTTTGAATGAGATTTTAAATAGGAGACCCATCTGTCCACGAGTGGAATGCAAAAAGGCTTTAATGTGGATTAAAGGCTGATCTCATTGAAGTGTTCAAAAGGATTAAATAAATGTTTCCCTGAAAGAGTCAAAACAAGGGAGCAACCATTTACATAACACTCTGGATATGGTCGCCCATTGAGAGTATGGTTTCTATTCTGAGCACTATACCTCAGGAAGGTCATAATGGTAGTGAAGATGCCCTTTAGAATGATACCAGGACTAAAACAACTCATGGAGCAGTTTGACCTTCCCTGAAGCATGGGGAATTAAGGGATGATCTCATTGAAGAGGGTCAACGGATTCCATAAGGTCAATAAAGAAAAAATATTTCCACTGGGGTTTGGGGGCTGTGAGGAATGTTCAGAATAATGGGGGCAGAATCTCATTTAGGGAGGGTGTCAGGAAGCACAAAAGGAGATTAGGAATCTGAACATCTCTCTCCCCACAAAACAAAAGCTGTTGATAGTGTGCATTGATTGGAAGTTTGAGAGGAAGATTGACCGATTTTTATTGGGCGATGGTGTTAGGTGTGCTGGAGCCAGGGCAGAGAGATTGAGATCTAATTGGACGGTGGAACCATCTTGAGAGGCGAAATGGTTTTTCCCATTCCTTATCTTCCTTCCCATGTTCATATACTTCAAAAAGGAGTGGGGTTTCAGTTGTCCTCTTTGATGTGTAAGAGTCTGAAAGGGGTTAATGCTGAGGAGTACCTTAAACACCATGTAATGGGAAGATGCCATAGAGACTTGCAGGGAGAAAGGACAATTTAGGATCCCAAAGGAGTAAGCCCGACCATCTGGGTCTTCCCCCAGAGTCTCCGTAATGATGACCACGATGCCAATATAATTCATACCTGACCGTTATCTGCAATAAACCACACTTTATTGATGAAAAGAGTCTCATTCCCATTAGACTGTATTTCCTCTGCCCCATTCGGCCCATCAAGTCTTGTAGCTCCCTTATTAAGAAAGAGGATGATGACAGTAACTTGTTGGACAGCTCAGACAGCACCATGAGCAGTGATGGAGATTTATCTTACCACATGCTAGGTGACCTGTTCACTGGAACATAGCATCAGGCCATTCAGCCCCTTGTTCCACCATTCAATGGGATCTGTGATCTATCTCCAAATACCTGTCATTGCTCCATATCCCTTAAGAAACCTATCAACCTTTGATTTAAAGTTAACAATTTAATGCAATTAACAATCTGTGGGAGACAAGTCCACTCTGTTCCCGTGTGTCTCAAAAAACTTCCTTACATCACTCTAAAGTTTCAGCCATATCCCCATGTCTCAATTCACCAACCAGCAGAAGTAATTTCATTTCCTCTACCCTATCAATTCCCCCTTAATATCTTGATGGGTTTTAATCATGTAGCCCCTTGAACCATCTAAATTTGGTGAAATACAGCCCTTTATTGTGCAGTCTCTCCTCACTTTAAATGCATGAGAAGTCTGACATTTACTCTCTTGAATTAGCCAAGGCAAATTTGTCACTGCTAAAGCACAATGCCCAGAACAGCTCAGAGCTACCCCAGGTAGACGAGCAGGAGACTGGAAGAACACAGGCAGCATCAGGAGGAGGAGAAGTCAATGTTTCGGTATAACCCTTCCTCAGGCCTGGGAGAAAGTGAGGGCTGCAAATGCTAGAGAGTCAGAGTCAAAAAAAATGTGCCGCTGGAAAAGCGCAGCAGGTCAGGGAGCGGCTGAAGAGTAGGAGAATTGATGTTTCACACATAAGCCGAAAAACCTATCCTCAAAACGTCAACTCTCCTGCTCCTCGGATGCTGCCTGACCGGCTGTGCTTTTCCAGAGTCACACCTTTTGACTCCTTCCTCTGGTCCAACTCAGGCTCAGTGCAGCTCAACAATGACATCTTGTATTCGAAGCTAAATAGATCTGTCAGAGTTGACGGGCTGACCATTCAGTTTTCTTTCTCTTTGTGAGACTGTGCTGTGTGAATGTTGGCCAACTAAATGACAAGGGCTACTCTTCAAAGACAGTTCTCCGGCTGCGAATTGAGGTCCTTTGAGATACTCTCATTTATTGATTTAACTGACTGTTTGTTCTTTCTTTACTCGATGAATCGAAGATCCTCTCATCGGTCATTTCATGGTTGCATAATCCCTCTGCTAGACTATTCTGTGGAGACATTGTCCTGACCTTAATTAACACTCCGCGGCATGGCACTTGGAATATCATGGGAAATTAGGTTAAATTTCAGGAGATGGTCGGTCAAAGGATTTTAAACTTTATTCCGCTGCCTTTATACAACATGCTTTTGGAGTTCCTTTTACAAAAACATGAAGGGTATGGATAAAATCATGAGTGTCATGGATAGGGTAAACAGACAATGTCTTTTCCCTGGAGTGGGGGAGTTCAGAACGAGAGGGCATAGGTTTAAGGTGAGAGGAGAAAGATACAAAAGGGATCTAAGGGGCAACTTTTTCATGCAGAGGGTGGTGCGTGTGTGGAATGAGCTGCCAGAGAAGTGGTGAAGGCTGGTACAATTAAAGCATTTAAAAGACATGATGTGGAAGAGCCAGTCTTAAAAATCACTCAACGCAGTTATAGTGCACCTGATGAAGGAGCAGCGCTCTGAAAGCTAGTGCTTCCAAATAAACCTGTTGGACTGTAACCTGGTGTTGTGTGATTTTTTTAAAAGGCACCTGGATGGGTATATGAATAGGAATGGTCTAGAGGGATATGGGCCAAATGCTGGCAAATGGGTCACTAGATTAATTTAGGATATCTGGTTGGCATGGACGAGTTGGACGAAAGGGTCCATTTCCATCCTATACATTTCTAAGTTGCCTTTTTAAATCTTTCCCCTCTCACCTTAAACCTATACCCTTTGGTTTTGGAGCCCCCTAACCTGAGAAATTCACCCTAACCATGCCCCTCATGATTTTATAAACCTTTATAAGGTCACCCCTCAGCCTCCGACACTCCAGAGGGAACAAAATATGGTGTGGGGATTGAACCCATCCTGTTGGTATCACTAACCAGCCCAACTGAGCTAACCTGAGAGAGGAAGGCGATGGGTTAAGACGCCCAATTAAACCCGGGGTAAGGTCCCACATCACTATCTGAAGGAGTGCAAGGCACCTCTGCCTGGGCCAATGTTGTGTACGCCACTGTCAAAAACAGATTGCCTGATCATTGTCACATTGCTGCTTCTGGGATCTTGCTGTGCATAAGTGAGCTGTTGCATTCCGTCCATCCCGGCTGAGACCACACTTCGTAAGAGAAGGAGCCTTATCCCACAGCAGCGGGGTGGCCTTGCGCGGTGAAACATATCTGGCCAGAGTCACAATTGCATTATAATGCCCAAAGGTCTCATTAGCGTGTTGCAAATGTGTGACTGTTTTACACGTTAATCAATGGAATAAACATGTGTAAATCCGGCCTGTTAGTGGAGGAAATGGCTTGTGTTGACCAACATGAGTCTACACTTTGTATCTTTCCTCTCAAAGTCGTCCCTGATTCTTTTGAGAACATTTTGCGGAGATTAGTTTGAGTGAATTGTCCAGTTTGGCTGGAGCAGAATTGAGGATGATTTCCCTTTGTCTTTATCTTGAAGAACTGCAGCTGTTATGAATACATTAGTGATCTGGAGTATTCCAGGCTGCGGCAGATTAGCTGATAATTGATGCTGATAAATAATGCTTGATCATTAGATGCTAATAACTCACAACGGAGCCACCCCCATTGGCTGCAGGAAATCAGCTGAACTTGGTGTTGCTGGGCAGTGCTATTATTATCCTGAAAATCGACTGGGCTGCCAGCCAGTTTGTTTCTGGTTCCGCACTCGATTCCCATTGACATCTGCATCGTGAGCGAACTCTCCGAGGTCTGTTCCACACCCCAAGGACAAAATCGCTCGAATATTTAAATTTCTTTGGCCAGAGAAATTCCACCTTGAAATCTTTGACAGCCAAAGATATGAACCAAGGGCAGGCAGAAGGGATGAGTTTGGCGTTAAGTTCAGCACAACGTTGTGGGCGGAAGGGTCCGTTCCTGTGCTGTACTGTTCTATGTTCCAAACAAGAGGAGATTTGCACTTCTATAGCACCTTCCATAGCACTTGACAGGCTTTTCTCGAAGTATGGCACTGCTGTAATGTAGGAAATGTGCACAGCATGCACTTACAATGTGACAGCAAAGTCACTGTAGTCCTGCACTCGCATTAGAGAGGCACCTAGTCAGGAAAGCAAATGCAATGGTGGCACCTATTTTGAGAGGACTGGAATATGAAAGCAGGGATGTACCTTCTGAAGCCCCATAAGGCTTTGGGCCCCATGTCTCAGGAGGGACGTACTGGCCCTGGATCGTGTTCCGAGGAGATTCACAAGAACGGTCCCAGGAATGAAAAGCTTAACATATGAGGAACGTTTGAGGACTTTGGGCTTATACTCGACGGAGTTGAGAAGGATGGGGGGGTGCGGGAGACCTAATTGAAACACACCAAATTCTAAATGGCCTGGACAGTGTGGATGTTGGGAAGGATGTTAGGGTGGCACGTGGCTCAGTGGTTAGCACTGCTGCCTCACAGCACCCGGGTCCCAGGTTCAATTCCAGCCTCAGGTTACTGTCTATGTGGAGTTTGCACATTGCATGGGTTTCCTCTGGGTGCTCTGTTCAAAGATGTGCAGGTCAGGTGAATTGGCCATGCTAAATCACCCATACCGTTAGGTGCGTTAGTCAGAGGGAAATGGGTCTAGGTGGGTTACTCTTCGGAAGGTTGTTTTGGACTGGTTGGGTGAAAGGGCCTGTTTCCACACTGTGGGAAATCTGAAGATGTTTGTATTGATATGAGAGACTAGGACCTGTGGGTACAACCTTAGAGTAAAGGGGAAGACCTTTTAGAATGGGCACAAGGCGAAACCTCTTCAGCCAGGGAGTGGGGAATCTATGGAATTCATTGCCACAGAAGGCTGTGGAGGCCAGGTCACTGAGTATATTTCAGACTGAGATAGATAGGTTCCTGAGTATCAAGATTTACAGGGAGAAAGTGGGAGATGGGGTTGAGAAACCTATCTGCTCTGTTCCTATGTCTTATGGTCTCAACTGGGGGTGATTTGACCTGAGGGTCACCAGCCTCCAGTAAAGGGAGAAGAGGTATGGGAAGAAATGTCCATCATGGTAACCTCAGCCAGTGTGGGAATTGAACCCATAATGTTGGTGTCACCCTTTGTGGCAACCTGATCATCCAGTCAACTGAGCTAACTGAGCCATTATTGCCACAATATGGCAAGGCCCAAGTTGGAGTGTTTTTGTGATGTTGATTGAGAGATAACAGGGAGAAGGTCACTGCACTTCCTTGAAATTGTGTCAGAAACTTCACAACACTCAGTGAAGATTTATTCCAGACAAAAGATTCGTTGAGGAGTACAGACCACTCTTGGTTAACAAAGGTGGTCAAGGACAGTAATCAATCAAAAACATACAAAGTGGTGAAAATTATTGGTTGGGATCTTTTAGGAATCAGTAGCAGATGACTGAAAAGCTTACAAAGAAGGAGAAAATTGATTTTGAAAGTGAATTGGTAAGAAATGTAAAAGCAAATGGCAAGAAGTCCTACAGAGGCTTAAAAAGGAAGAGAGTAGCTAAAGTGAATGTGGGAGTTTTGGAGGTTGAAACTTAGGAATTAATAATGGGGAATGGTGAATTGGCAGATAATCTAATCCAGTATATTGCATTAATTTTCACATTGAAGGACCTTGTAAACATCCCAAAGATATCAGATAAGCAAGGTTCTGATGGGAAGAAAGGTTTTGTGATAGTCTCCCTCAGGAGATGCAAAGTATTTGACAAGCTAATGGGACTGAAGGCAGACAGGTCACTAGAAGCCTGATGGCTGGCATCCAAGAGATTTAAAGGAAATGGCTGCAGAGATAGCGAAGATATTAGCTAAAATATCCCGTAATTCAGTAGATTCCAACATATTGGAAAACCACCAATCCTAGGAGAGAGGGAGACAGAAATGCTAGAGTCCACTATTTAGAAAGAAATAACAGGACATTTATGTCAATCAGTATTTGCACAATATAGAAGCTCATTGCAGCGGGCGGCACGGTGGCACAGTGGTTAGACTGCTGCCTCACAGCGCCAGAGACCTGGGTTCAATTCCCGCCTCAGGCGACTGATTGTGTGGAGTTTGCACATTCTCCCCGTGTCTGCGTGGGTTTCCTCCGGGTGCTCCGGTTTCCTCCTACAGTCCAAAGATGTGCAGGTCAGGTGAATTGGCCATGTTAAATTGCCCATAGTGTTAGGTAAGGGGTAAATGTAGGGGTATGGGTGGGTTGCGCTTCGGTGGGTCGGTGTGGACTTGTTGGGCCGAAGGGCCTGTTTCCACACTGTAATCTAATCTAATCTAAATCTAAATCTAAAAGCAGAAAGTGCTGGAGAAACTCTGCTGGTCTGGCAGCATCTGTGGAGAGGGAAACAGAGTTAACGTTTCTGAAGAAGAATTGTTTTGGACTCAACTGTTTCTTTTTCATCTGTGGAAAAAGAAACAGTTGAGTCCAAAACAATTCTTCTTCAGAAACGTTAACTCTGTTTCCCTCTCCACAGATGCTGCCAGATATACTCAGTTTCACCAGCAATTTCTCTCTTTACTTTACATTATGGAGCTCAATTGTATTTTTGTTGTAAACAAAGATTTGGAGAAAGCTGGTTACTTAAGCAAATCAAATGTGTTGTCAGACTAAGTGTGAGAGAACATTATGCTTTGTCTTCTTGATACCTATAACTGACGTTTGAAACATTCTTATGCTCAACCTCTTCAGCAATATTATTATATACCCTGAAGCAAGTGGCATTTCATAGAATCCCTACAGTGTGGAAGCAAGCCATTCAGCTCATACCAACCCTTTGAAGAGAATCCCACCTAGAACCACTTCCGCCACTCTATCCTTGTAACCCTGCATTCCCATGGCTAACCTACCTAGCCTTCACATCCCTGGACACTACAGGCAATTTAGCACAGCCGATCCACCTAACCTGCACATCTTCAGACTGTGGGGAGAAACTAGAGCACCCAAAGGAAACCCACACAGACATGGGGAGAATGTGCAAACTCCACACAGAGGTTGGAATCGAACCCTCGCCCCTGGTGATGGAGGTAGCAGTGCTAACCACTGAGTCACCGTGCCGCTCAACTCAAGTGTCTCTAGGTTCTAGATCAGAGTGGTGCTGGAAAAGCACAGCAGTTCAGGCAGCATCCAAGGAGAAGGAAAATCAATGTTTTGGGCAAAAGCCCTTCATCAGGAATAGAGGCAGATTGTCTCTAGTCCAGAGTAGGAACACTGCCACTGTATCACAGTTTGAATTAGATTTCATGCACACTTGTTCGAAACCGATTTATTTTTTTTTATTGTTGGACCTTTGGTGTTGGAAACCATTTCACTGTGAAGTATTTGCTGGTTCCAGTCTGATGAAGATTAACTGTGTATAAATCTGGAAGATTTCCTCACACTGTTGACAGAACCTGATGCGCAGAGTGGAATACGTGCAATCGATACAATGGAGTTTTGGTTTTGTGTTCTTCTTGGGGAGAATTCCCCCTTTTGTTCAGGTGTTTAATAAGTGACAGTCAGGAGAGAGGGAGCAGCAATCGATTATCCCATTACCAGCATTGCACCATTGATCATTTGTGGAGCTAAAATAAATTAACTGCTCTCTGAAAGAAACCTAGGAAGTTGTTGGGGAGATGCAGCAAAGAGAACGATGTAGAGTTAAAGATGAAGTCAACATCGGGCTACTCTCTCCATAGAAAAAAAAGATGGCTTAACCTGAGGGTCACTAAGCCTCAGGTGAGGTTCAAAGGAGGGACCATCATGGTAGCCTCAGCTGGTGTAGGAATTGAACTCATGCTGTTGATATCTTTGCAAACTAGCCTGGAGAAAGATCATCATCTGAGATCTTTCTGCTGAAGGTAAATGGGGGTCCAGTTATTGGACCCTCCTGGTACCTCAAATATATATAAATATAGTCTTGTACAAGTAAGAAATGCCTTGGGTTGGTTTGCTGGCTAGAGTCAAACTCTAAGGTTTGTTTCTTTATATGCTGCTGCACAGAATTGATCTGCGAGTGAGTTTTGAGATTTGTAGCTCAGGTTGAAGTTCTGGTTGTAGGTTTGCTCGCTGAGCTGGAAGGTTTGTTTCCAGATGTTTTGTCACCATACTGGGTAACATCTTCAGTGAGCCTCTGGATGAAGCACTGGTGGGTGTAGCCCGCTTTCTATTTATACGTTTGGGTTTCCTTGGGTTGGTGATGCCATTTCGTATGGTGATGTCATTTCCTGTTCTTTTTCTCGGGGGTGATAAATGGGATCCAAGCCAATGTGTTTGTTGATAGAGTTCTGGTTGGAGTGCCATGCTTCTAGACCCTCAGCTCAGCTCAGAACCTTCCAGCTCAGCGAGCAAACCTACATCCAGAGCAGAACTGCGCTAGTGACCATGTATGATTTGGAGGTGTCGGTATTGGACTGGGGTGTACAAAGTTAAAAATCAACAGCACCATGTTACAGTCCAACAAGTTTATTTGGAAGCGCTAGCTTTTAGAACGCTTGCTCCTGACAACCACCTGACGAAGGAGCAGCGCTCCAAAAGCTAGTGCTTCCCAATAAACCTGTTGGACTCTAACTTGGTGTTGTGTGATTTTTAACTTAGTGACTACGGAGATATAGAAAGATATTTTTATGAGTAAAGTATATATTTGAAATAAAAAGAAACTAGCAGGGCTAGGTATCCCCCAAGCTTGCAATGAAGAAAAGTTATACTGGATTCAAAGTGTTCCTTCTGTTTCTCTCTCTCTCCACAGATGCTGCCAGACTTGCTGAGTTTCTCCAGCAATTTCTCTTTTTGTTTCAGACTTTCGGCATCTTTGTTTTATGTATCAGAAGAAGGTTCACTGACCGCGAGATGTTACCTCTGTTTCTCTCTCCACGGAAGCTGCCAGACCTGTTGAGTTTCCCTGAGTATATTTCAGATTTCCAGCATTCGCAGGATCTTGCCTTTATTTGGCTGTTGTTCGACTGACCCAAGTGCCCCCGGGATAATCCTGTTGGTTCAGGGGCAGCTGGGGACAGCAACAGCTGGAAGCCTTGCCCACATCCTGTGATGAAACGTGCGAGTGGGCACTGCCAGTGTCAGCTGACCCTCTCCTCACGGAGACAGAGTGCTGGACAAACTCTGGCAGCAAATGTGGAGAGAAAGAGAGAAACAGAGTTAATGTTTCAAGTTTGGTATGACTCTTTCCCTGAGCAGCTGGGATTGTTAATGCACTTGAAATTCATTGACACCTGTTATGGACCAGGCCAGATTCCGCCCCCCCTCATCAAAAACATTTCAAAAGGTAGCCTGGACCCAAACTTTTCTAGTTGTGTTAAGCAGGTATATAGTGGATATTCCAGGAGGGATGCAGCTGGTCAAACCACTCAGTTTTAAACAAAAACAGAATTTATTTGCAAGATTGCCAAATGAAACACAAAAGAGAATAGAATATAGAATAACTTAACCAATCCAAAAATCCCAATTTAATGAAGCTGTTCCAAATACCTACAATGATCCCCACCAACACCCCTTGGCAAGCAATATAAAAATCAAACACAGAGTGTTACAGGGGAGAGAGAGAGATGCAGCATGGAATACCTTCCATGGAGCCATGGATTCTCAGATAACAACTGACCAGCAGCCCAGAACAGCCAGACTGCTAAAGCTAAACCAAACCAGCGAAAAGCTGTGCTCTGGAGAATTGACCCCCCTTTCATTGTATCAGCGCCTTTTTTTTTAAACTTAAAAGTTTCTTCAAGTAGTTCAACCCAGACATCTCGGAACCCATGACTTTATGATCCCTCTGAAACAAAAACCAAGGACAACATAATCATGTTAAGGGAGCAGCATTGTCACACACCTCCATCCTCCAACCTCCTCACTGCCCAGCCCCTCACCACCTCCCCCCAAATCCCTCACCGTCCCCCACAGCACCCTCACTCCCCCCAGCTCCCTCACCCCATTAGGTGGTGCCAATTAGAGCTCTGGGTAAGGTCAGTGTGTTTAGAGTGTAGGCTATGGAGGAGATAGGATAGAGTGAGAGGGTGACTGTGGCAACTTGAGTGATAACAGGCCACAAAGCACAGACTTCTGATAAGCTTATTAACTGTCTCCCTCAGAGTTTCACACTGCCTTGTCTGATATTAACGGTGAAACTGAAGAGTGTTTTGTTTTTTTAACCTCCGTGAGGGATGAATCTCTCCAGATAAGATGAGAAAGATTTCATTTTTTGACAAATTGGCTCATCTGAGATCTATCTCGAGATAAGCTGATGTCCACTGGGAACAATAACAGACTGGATGTTGCAGAATTCCAGGATGCTCATAATCTCTCACCCACTCATCATTCAGGCAGACTGCTATGCCATCCCTAATATGGAATGGGAGTACACTAAGGGACCAGTTTAAAAAGCCTTTTTTACATCCTCCCACCTTCCCAGCCCCCACAGACTCCCCCAGAGAGAAAAACACACTTAAATAATCCAGTCATGCTTGGGATTGAATGTTCCGGTGCTCCGTTTTGAGATGTACAAGACAAGTTAGATCAGGAATGTGTTGATTTGTTAAAGCGCTGTAATGAAAAATTCATACAGTTCAGAAGAAGGGTCACTGAGCTTGAAATATTAACTGTTTCTCTTTCCACAGATGCTGCCAGACACACTGAGTTTCTCCAACGGTGTCTGGGTTTGCTTGAATGCATTTCCTACTTTTGTTAGGTTAAGTGGCAGGCTAGTTGAAGTTCCATGAATGTGAGGCCATGTTTCCGTTTGTTAAGTGTCATCGTGGATATTTCTTTTCCACAGCGTTCTGTTCTCAAGCCCGATTCCCATCCCTGAGATGTGGCTGCAGACTCTGGCCTACCTGTCACTGAGAGAGCACTGCGGTATTCTGGGATCCCGAACTGAGGACCTTCTGCCCTGTCCAGTGGGCGTAGAAGATCACATTCCTGAAGAAGGGCTTATGCCCGAAACGTCGATTCTCCTGTTCCCTGGATGCTGCCTGGCCTGCTGCGCTTTTCCAGCAACACATTTTCAGCTTTGATCTCCAGCATCTGCAGACCTCACTTTCTCCTCAACGATCACATAGCCAAGCCTGGGAAGCAGAGCAGAGGATCTGAGCTACAAAGAGAGGCTGGGACATTTTTCACTGGAGGGTAGGAAGTTGAGAGGTGACCTTATCGAGGTTTATAAAAGCATGAGAAGTGTGGATAGGCTTAATGGTAGGTGTCTTTCCCCCAGGGTAGGGGGTTTCAAGGCTGCGGGGCATATTTTAAGGTGAGAGCAGAGAGATTTAAAAAAGACACAAGGGGCAAATGTTTTACATGGAGAGCGGTTCGTGTGTGGAATGAACTTCCTGAGGAAGTGGAGGATGTGCATCTAGTTACAACATTTAAAAGACATTTGGATATGTACATAAATAGGAAGGGTTTGGAGCCAGGAGCAGGCAGGTGGGACTAGTTTAGTTTGGGATTATGTTTGGCACGGACTGGTTGGACCGAAGGGTCTGTTTCCGTGCTATATGACTCTACGTTCTTCCCAGTGGTCCGCGCCGCTATAGGGTTGGTTTGCTCAGTTCATCGGATGGCTCATTTGTGATGCAGAGGTGACACCAACAGCAATGGATTCAATTCCTGCACCAATCGGGGTAACCATACCTTCTCAACCTCAGGCCTCACATGCGGCATGTGATGCAACTCATCACCAGGTATCCCTTTCTAATCAGAGAGTGCGATTACAGTGACTTTGTCTTTATGTTAGTCACTGGAACACAATTATTTGATCATTCTCACAGTGCTGCTCGCAAATGTGCTGTGCTTCCTACGTCCCAGCGGTGACTGCATGTCAAAATCACAGGTGGTCATCATGAAAAGCACTGTTGAAAATTTGGCCTCGCCGGAGGGAGACAATGTTGTGAAATAACCCTCCTGGCCCACTCCCCACTCCATTCTCTCTAGTTCTCAGTCACTGATTAGATGCAGGTTAACCAGGGGACAAAGGCTCGATTACCACTGTTCTTGTCAACTTCCTGCAGCTTGCCCCTGGGTGACAGCTTGCCTGGGGTGAGGGTGGTGGTGGTGGTGGGTGAAGTTGGAGAGGGTGAGAGTCTGGCAATGTGCATTTCCTGCAAGTGTCCCTTGCAGTTATGTTTCAGAGTTGGAGCTGACGAATTGATGCTGCCGTGATAGAGAATCATGAGCTCCCAGTGTTCTCAGTTGGCTGGAGGTGATGACAAATGTTACTGCTTTACATTTAAATCTCTTTTCTCTCGCCCTCATAAATTTAACAGCAGAGCAGAGGGGGAGTGCTACATGATGCCCTTGGGAGGGAAAGCGAGATATTTAACTTCCTTGCAATCAGAAGATCTGGATCCAAATCCCCTGCAGGAGGGGGTGTAAATATTCAGCTGTTCTGTGTGAGACATTAGATATGGAAGATAAAAAACTCTCCTAAAGCCTGCTGCTTAAATGTTTCTGAATTATTCCCCAGCCATCCAGCTAAAGATTATTGCAGAAATTTCCTGGGGTTCCATATGCAGTGATTGTAACGAGGTCAGCTAGAGGGACTTCATAGAATCTGAGTTCCCTGATTAAGGCTGTTGCTCTGGTCCAGTCCGGGAGCCCTGTCTGACAGGTATCACCAGGAGTGTCAGGGGTTCTCCTCACTCTGAGAGCTGGCTCTGAGGGAGCTGAATCAGTGTCAAGGACTCTCCGCGTTTAGCTAAAGGATACTGGCCTCTGTGGAGTGACGCAAGCTGACAAAGCAGGAACAGAAGCAGACTGTTCAACGTAAGCTCAAGGGGCTGAATGGTCTACTGCTGCTCCTATTTTGGATGGTTGTAATCCACACAAGTTTGAATGCATTTGGAAATCTCACTGCAGAGTTTAGTGAGTATCCAATCATTCTCTGGTTTCTCCCATCTCTGCAATTCCCTGATCTCCTGTCAGTATCTCTTCCCCCACCATCAATGACTGTGAGCTTGCTGCCTGGGTCCTAAACTCTTAAATTTCCTCAATAATTATCTCTTGCTGAAAGACCCTCCTTAATATATATTTTCTCATCAACCTGCTCAGAGATATTATTACGCATCTTGGGAGCAGGTGGGATTTGAACCTGGGTCTGTCGGTCCAGGTCTAGGAACACCAAAACCAGCCAAGCTTTTGATCACCCATGCCCAGATCTTCCTCCTCCGGCTCAATGCCAGGTTTTGTTTTGTCTGAACCTGCTCTGGTGCGTTGTGCAATAACAAAGGCACTATTTTAATTTGTAAATGGTGGTGGTAGTGTCTTGAAACAGGAAAGTCAGGACTGAATCCGTGTTAGATTTGAGATTTTGCTGGATTTTGGCTCATGGAGAGTGTGTTTTTAAAAATTAATTCATGGGACGTGGGGAGTGTTGGCTGGGCCCAGCATTTATTGCCTGTCCCTAGTTGCCCCTTGAGAAGGTGGGGGTGAGCTGCCTTCTTGAATCGCTGCAGTCCACTTGCTGTGGGTTGACCCACAATGCCCTTAGGGAGGGAGTACCAGGATTTTGACCCAAAGACAGTGAAGGAACGATGATGTCGTTCCAAGTCAGGATAGTGAGTGGCTTGGAGGGGAACTTGCAGAGGGTGATGTTCCCATGCATCTGCTGCTCTTTCCTCGAGATGGCAGTGGATGTGGGTTTGGAAGGTGCTGTCTAAAGATCTTTGGTAAATTCCTGCAGTGCATCTTGTAGATGGTACACACTGCTGCTACTGAGTCGACATTTCTTCTTCTTCTTCGGGCTTATGCCCGAAACGTCGATTCTCCTGTTCCCTGGATGCTGCCTGACCTGCTGCGCTTTTCCAGCAACACATTTTCAGCTCTGATCTCCAGCATCTGCAGTCCTCACTTTCTCCTGGAGGGTTATAGTACCAGTCAAATGGACTGCTTTGTCCTGGATGGTATCAAGCTTCTTGAGTGTTGTTGGAGCTGCACTCATCCAGGGCAAGTGGGGAGTTGGTGGGTGGGGAGTGTGGAGGGGGTGAGAGGGTGGTGAAGGAGGCTGAGCCAAGTTGGTTCAGATTCAGCCACACCATTTGGAATAAAAGACTGGTGTGCAAAAACAATAGCTATTCCACCCCACTGCAGAACTGGCCCAAACAAGTCCATACATTATTGAGGTTTTTAAGATACATTAAAACTTGTGCCTGGCCAATAACAAATATGCCCAGTTTTCAGACATCTCCACTTTTCAGATTTGAGACACTGTACTTTCTACGGTGAGAGTATATAGACTTAGATAGCATGGGTAAAAGACTATTCAGTCCCTTTGCTCCATTCTAATATATATTCTTCATCCAGCTTCCTCCCACTCTTCGTTATCTCACTCAGTCACCACATCCTTCTAACTCTTTCTCTCTCATGTCCTTATCTTGCTTTCCTTTACACTATTAACATTGACAAATCCCTGGGGTAGCAACTCCCACATTCTCTCCCACTTTCTGTGTGAAGATGTTTCTTGGGAATTTCTGATTGGATTTGTTACTGACGATTTGTAAGTCATTAATTTTTGTCTTTCTCTTCAGTCATCGAGTCATAGTGCTGTACAGCGTGAAAACAAACCCTTCGGTCCAAATCGTCCATGTCGACCAATTAATCCAGTGCCATTTGCCAGCATGTGGCCCATATCCCTCTAAACCCTTCCTATTCATGTTCCCATCCAGATGCCTTTTAAATACTGTAACTGTACCAGCATCCACTGCTTCCTCTGGCAGCTCATTCCATACACGCACCACCCTCTGTGTGTAAAAGTTACCCATTAGGTCCTACTCCTGCATAAGTGGAAGATCTCCTCCCTCTTCCTAAGTCCATCTCTAAATGAATTTCCCGGCCCCCACTTCCTGACACAGGTTGCCTCACTGGGGGAGCCCAACCAGCCTCTCAATGGAAAATCAGATCCCATTCAGTACAAACTTTCTTGCCCCAGTCACCCTTCGTGAGGTTCATTTGAACCGACTGCGTGCCATTGGAAAATCATAGTGAATGCCAAACAGGTTCTCTTCATCCCGTTTGCAAACAGAAGATGGTTACTGTGAAATATTATAAACAGGATATGAATGAATTGAGTGTGTAATGACAAGAAATGGGTGACTGTATTAAATTGGCATCTCGCACCACCATCGAATATTGTTGATTAAATAGCTGCTTTTATCTATTCCTAATAACTCACTGAGAGCAGGGAGCGTTTTTAGATTAAAAATCATTCATTGTGAGAAATGAAATTCGGTTTCTTTTCCTAATGGTTAGTCATCATATAAACCTATGTCTTCCTGCTCTGCCATTAACGTTCAGCTCTATAATTGAATGTTCCTTTCAAGTATCAAGCTAGATTCTCTTTCGACTGTACACTCGCATTACTATTTAATTTTCATTAAAGAAAGATCTTTTTCTGTTTATTACATATTCACCATAAATTACATGAACGTGCGCTGTCCTCTGTGCACAGCCCCATCAGCTTACCCTTGTGTTAGTTTTGAACTGGCTCAGGGGATGAGACACTCACCTCGAAGGTCACAGATTGTGGATTCCCATTCCTTACAGGAAATTGGAGCACAAAGAAATATCCAAACCGGCACTCACTGTGCACCGCTGAGGGAGTGCTGCACTGTCTTCAGGCGATGTGGGAGCCTCAACTGCCCCTCTGGTTGGCATCAAAGATCAAATGCGTTTTGGGAAGTGGGCATCGTTGGCTGGGGCCAGCATTTATTGCCCGTCTCTAATTCCCCCTTGAGGAGGTGGGGGTGAGCTGCCTTCTTGAACCAATGCAGTCCATCTGCTGTGGGTTGACCCACAGTGCCCTTAGGGAGGGAATTCCAGGACTTTGACCCAGTGACAGTAAAGGAACGGTGACATATTTCCAAGTCAGGATAGTGAGTGGCTCTGAGGGGGACTTGCAGGTGATGGTCAGAGAGTCATAGGGATGTACAGCACAGGAAACAGACCCTTTGGTCCAACCCGTCCATGCCGACCAGATATCCCAAACTAATCTAGTCCCACCTGCCAGCACCCAACTCATATTCCTCCAAACCCTTCCTATTCATATACCCATCCAGATGCTTTTTAAATGTTGTAATTGTACCAGCCTCCACCACTTCCTCTGGCAGCCCATTCCATACATGTGCCACCTTCTGTGTGAAAAAGTTGCCCCTTTGGTCCCTTTTATATCTTTCCCCTCTCACTCTAAACCTATACCGTCTACTTCTGGACTCCCCACCCCAGGGAAAAGACATTGTCTGTTTATCCTATCCATGTCCCTCATAATTTTATAAACCTTTATAAGGTCACCCCTCAGCCTCTGACACTCCAGGGAAAACAGCCCCAGCCTGTCCAGCCTTTCCCTATAGCTCAAATCCTCCAACCCTGGCAACATCTTTGTAAATCTTTTCCGAACACTTTGACGTTTCACAACATCCTTCCAATAGGAAGGAGACCAGAATTGCACGCAATATTTCAAAAGTGGCCTAACCAATGTCCTGTACAGCTGCAACATGACCTCCCAGCTTGAATACTCAATACTCTGACCAATAAAGGAAAGTTTACCAAACTCCTTCTTCACTATCCTATCTATGTGCGACTCCACTTTCAAGGAACTATGAACTTGCACTCCAAGGTCTATTTGTTCAGCAACAGCCCCCAGGACCTTACCATTAAGTGTATAAGTCCTGCTCTGATTTATTTTTCCAAAATGCATCACCTTCCATTTATCTGAATTAAACTCCATCTGGCACTCCTCAGCCCATTTGGCCCATCTGATCAAGATCCTGTTGTACCCTGCGGTAACCTTCTTCACTGTCCATGACACCTCCAATTTTGTTGTCATCTGCCAACTTACCAACCATACCTCCTATGTTCACATCCAAGTATAAGACTCTGGTGCGGCCACATCTGGAGTATTGTGTGCAGTTTTGGTCGCCATACTATAGGAAGGATGTGGAGGCACTGGAACTGGTGCAGAGGAGGTTTACCAGGATGTTGCCTGGTATGGTTGAAAGATCGTATGAGGAAAGGCTGAGGCACTTGGGGTTGTTTTCATTGGAGAAAAGAAGGTTTAGGGGTATAGTGGGCTAGTGTAGGTTAGGTGGGCTTGGATTGGCGCAACATTGGGGGCCAAAGGGCCTGTACTGCGCTGTATTGTTCTATGTTCTATGTTCTAAATCATTTACATAACTGATGAAAAACAGTGGACCCAGCATTGATCCTTGTGGCACTCCACTGGTTACAATCCTCCAGTTTGAAAAGCAACCCTCCACTACCGCCGTTTGTCTTCTACCTTTGAGCCAGTTCTGTATCCAAATGACTCATTTTCCCTGTATTCCACAGAATCTAACCTTGCTAACCAATCTCTCATGAAGAACCTGGTCAAATGCCTTACTGCAGTACACTTGGATCATGTCCTAATCTGTCCTCTTTGTTACTTTTTCAAAAAACTCAATCAAGTTTGTAAGACATGATTTCCCATGCCCCTTTGGTCCCTTTTATATCTTTCCCCTCTCACTCTATACCTATACCCTCTAGTTCTGGACTCCCCACCCCAGGGAAAAGACATTGTCTGTTTATCCTATCCATGTCCCTAACCAATCTTTGCCGACTATCCCTAATCAATCTTTGCCTTTCCAAATATATGTAAATCCTGTCTTTCATGATTCCATCCACCACTAATATCATGCTCACCGGTCTATAGCTCCTTGGCTTTTCCTTACCAGCTTTCCTAAACAGTGGCACCACGATATCCAACATCCAGTCTTCCGGCACCTCACCTGTGACTATCAATGATACAAATATCTCAGCAAGGGGCCCAGCAATCACTTTCCTAGCTTCCTACAGAGTTCTAGGGTACACATGACCAGGTCCTGGGGATTTATCCACTTTTATGTGTTTTAAGACAATGGATGGTGTTCCCATGTATCTGCTATCCATGTCCTCCTGGATGAAAATGTGGTTGTATGTTTGGGAAAGTGTTGTCTCAGGATCTTTGGCAAATATCTGCAGTGCATCTTGGAGATAATACCGCTGCTACTGACGGTTGGTGGTGGAGCGAATGGATGCTTGTGGATCGGGTGCCAATCAACCCGACTGCTTTATCCTGGATGGTGTCAAGCTTCTTGAGTGTTGTTGGAGCTGCATCCATCCAGGCAACTGGGAAACATTCTATCATACTCCTGACTAGTACCTTGTAGATGGTGGACAATCTCGGGGGAGACAGGAGGTGGGTTACTCACTGCAGTCTTCATTGCTTCTGACCTGCTCTTGTAGTCACCTTGTCTATGTGGCAAGTCCAGATGAGTCTCTGGTCAATGGTAACCCCCAGAATGCTGATAGTGAGGGAGTCAGTATGGTAATACCTTTGAATATCCAGGGGTGGTGGTTAGATTGTCTCTCATTGGTGATGGTCATTGTCTGGCATTTGTGTGGCATAAATGATACCTGTCAGCCCAAGCCTGGGTATTGTCCAGGTCTTGTTGCATTTGTTCACTCTGTTGTTTCAGGACAATCTTTATCCCTCCATTGCCAGATCGCCTTGTTTGTGGGACTTGTTTGAAATCACCCTCCAGAGATTTTCCTAGCTGGGCATAACTTTTATCTTACAGCAAACCCAAATACTTCCTTAATTATGAAAAGAGTGAAACAGTGGTGGTTGGAAGTGATTTGGGGGTCCAGGGATATAGAGCTGAAAATGTGTTGCTGGAACCTTCTTCCTGAAGAAGGGCTTATGCCCGAAACGTCGATTCTCCTGCTCCTTGGATGCTGCCTGACCTGCTGCGCTTTTCCAGCAACACATTTTCAGCTCTGATCTCCAGCATCTGCAGACCTCACTTTCTCCGTCCAGGGATATAGACCATTAACATTTCATTAACAGTCCCAAGAAATGAATGAAAAATGCTCAATTCTACCAGAGAATACACTAAACTGTCCTGGGCACCAGATCTTAGACAGGATTAGTTACAATCATTAAATTGTGCACAACATTCAGGGGACAAAATAACTTCATCTTATTCTTATGTTCCTTGAAAAGACAGCTGGGTAAAACTGATCAGCAAGACCGATAACAAATGCTGTGATTACCAGAGCGTAGAATGTAATGGATATTGGGACAGTAGCAATAACGTCACTGAAATAGTAATCCAGGCTCATATTCTTGGGGTTACAGGTTCAAATCCAAACCAACTCAGGGGCTGCTGAAATGTAAATTCAATTCATAACATCAGGAGTTGAAAGCTTGTCTCCGTGATGGCGCCTGTGTAACTATAATTTGTTGTTGGAGGACCCCCATCCGGTCCACCTAATGGAAGGAAATCTGCCATCTTTATTGGGTGGGGCATTGATGTGACCCACAGCAATATGGTTGTCTCTGAGCTGCCCTCTGCAATGGCTAAAGTCAGTCAGGGCAATTGGAGAGGTGCAACAGATTTGGAGCTTGTATGTAAAGATGGTATAGAAAGTTGGACACCACAAGCAGAGGAACCTTGATTATCCGAAGGGCTTGGGAGGGGTGTATTTCGTTCAGTTAATCGAATGCCGGATAGTTTATCCAAGCATCGGGACCTTGCGATCTTGCCAGATAATTAGAAATTTGGATAGTTGAATGCCAGATAATCGAGGTTCCTCTGTATTGGATGTGGACTCTCTGCTGATGTGACTACAGATTGGAGGAGTTGATGTAGACTGCCTACTGCTTCCAGTGGATTTGTTATTGACCAGACCAGACCTCCTCAAAATATTTTACCAAGGTAACCTAGACCTTAACCTTTTCTTATTTTAAAGTCAAATATAAAGTGTCTGTTCCAAATGTGATGGTCAAACTACTTAATATTAAGCAAAACACTATTTCTTTAAACACTGTAGTTAAAATACAACCAAACAAAGAGGAATTTAGAATAACTTAACTCTACTGGAAAACTTAACAGAATAATAGATACAGTAACTATTACTAATGAACTGTTCCAATATGGTAACATTCCATAAAAATACCCTTGGCAAAAAAAAAGGAAAATTCAGGCATGGATTCTCACATACAGTTCTCCAATGTAGGAGAAAAAAACATTTAAGAGAAAATTTAGAGAGAATAACAACTAGAAGACATTCACTGAATCTTCCAACTCTTTTGAGACCCCAAGTGGCTCAGTGGTTAGCACTGCTGCCTCACAGCACCAGGGCCCCAGGTTCGATTCCAGCCTCGGGCGACTGTCTGTGGAGTTTGCACATTCTGCCTGTGACTGCATGGATTTCCTCCAGGTGCTCCGGTTTCCTCCCACAGTCCAAAGATGTGCAGGTTAGGTGAATTGGCCATACTAAATTGCCCAAAGTGTTAGACAATAGGTGCAGGAGTAGGCCATTCAGCCCTTCGAGTCTGCACCACCATTCAATATGATCATGGCTGATCATCCTTAATCAGTATCCTGTTCCTGCCTTATCTCCATAACCCTTGATTCCACTATCCTTGAGAGCTCTATCCAACTCTTTCTTAAATGAATCCAGAGACTGGGCCTCCACTGCCCTCTGGGGCAGAGCATTCCACACAGCCACCACTCTCTGGGTGAAGAAGTTACTCCTCATCTCTATCCTAAGGGTGCATTAGTCAGAGGGAAATGGGTCTGGGTGGGTTATTCTTCGGAGGATTGGTGTCGACTGGTTGGGCTGAAGGGCCTGTTTCCACACTGTAAGGAATCTAATCTAATAGCTTCTGCTTAAAGCTACACCTAAAAACTAAAAAAGCTTGAAAGCCTGGTTTGTGAGAATTGGCCCCAATAAAGCTGCTTCCATTATTCCAACTTTAACAAAAACCTCAGGGCCTCACATTGCTGTTTACTCAAAGTCGTCTTCAGTAGGCGACTCGACATCTCTGCCTCACAACCTCATCTTCAAAAGACCCAGGACAAAATTACCTCTTGAAAGATACGGCATCATTACAGAAAACTTCTGCTTTCACTCTAACTAGTTGAAATTTATCCCCTCACTTATTTGCAGACCAAAGAAGACACCGCTCATGTATTGTAACTCTTCAGATCTTGTTAGAGTTCCTCATGAATGGGAGTGAATACTCTGCAACTTCTCAACTTTCTCGTCAAATCTTAAACTCCTCATCACTGGTAACATCGCAGCAAATTTCTGTTGCATCTGCCCCATAGCCATGACTATAGTAGCATTACCTAATAATACTCTAGCATGGTTGGATTACTATGTGTAGATCATGGTCTTCAAAGTACAACAAGGATGTTAAACCACTGGCAAAAGTGCGGGAATGACTTGCAAGGATCAGATGAGTAATTTAGAAGGAATATCCTTATTAGGAGAATGGGTGCTACATTTTGTAGATAATTAGATTGCATTAATGCTATTAGCTTGATGCAGAAACGAGAGAGAGAAAGGAATATGGTATCCGAGAGCGATATTGAGGGGAAGGACTAAGTAGAGAGGCTTGTGTGAAGTATAAACAATAAAGGTAAGGCCAAATAGAGCCAGAGAGAAATAGAGTCATAGAGCAGAGAAACAGTCCCTACATGATTGCTTCCATCTAGAAGGACATGGGCAGCACTGATGTGGGAATGGCACTACCTTCACGCTGCCCTCAAACCACTCACCATTGTGACTCGGAAATATATCGCTGTTCCTTCAGTGTGGCTGGGTCAGAATCCTGGAGTTCCCTCCCTAAGGGCATTGTGGGTCAAGCCACAGCAGGTGGGCTGCAGCGGTTCAAGAAGGCAGCTCACCCCCACCTTCTCAAGGGGCAACTAGAAACAGACAATTAATGCTGGCCCAGCCAGGGACTCCCACATGCCACAAGAATAAAAATTAAACTTTGAGAGCTGTGATAGCGTATTTGACTAATGAAAGGATTAGGATTCTCTTCATGCCCAGGAGCCAGTGTATGTCCCTATGTGATGTTTGCCTGTTCCTATGCATTAGTGTAATCTAATTTGTGCAACACATATCAATCTGTGGGGAAAATCTATTCTGATCTTGTTGAACCTTCTGAATTCTGAAGAGGCCTGTGCAAGCTAGCTATAAAAATATCATGAAACCTATCCCTTGTTTGAAAAGCTGAAGATCTCACTGCAGGTACAGAAGAAGGAGCTTGGTTTGAGTGATACAGCTGCTGTTTGCCAGTATGAATTTTCAATCTCAGGGCCTGGGTAGCTGTCATTAATTAAACGACCGTTCTTTTCGTGTAACCTTCATAGAAATGCATCTTTCTTTAACTGAGAGACAGTGCGTCATGAGAATTGGATACCATTTAGAGCTTCCATATAAACTCCTAATGTACAGTCTGGGTCCAGGTATTAAGTTCATCTGCTCAGAAGCATATGCAGGATCCTAAATCCAAAATCTGGATACATATTGGGTTTTGTACAGAACTCAATACTTACTGAGGTCATGAAAATAGCCCCATGTGAACAATGCATAACGCAAAAATATGTTTTCATTGAACTCAGTCCATCCTGACATTTCAGTAAAATATTGTCACTAAAGCCAACTGTTTGGGAGTTAACCACCTCAGAGAGTTACCAATCTGCAGTGCAGTGGTTTAGTGTTAATGCAAATGAGCTAGAAATCTTGAGTTATGGCTCATGCTCTGGGAACATGAGTTTATGTCCAACAGAGGCAGATGGTGGTATTTAAATGTGATTAATAAAATAGAAATATCAAAGTAAAGACCGTGGCAGTTACCAAGAATGGTTGCCAAAACTCATCCAATTTGCTCATTTTTCTTTCGGGAAGGAAATCTGCCGTTCTTACCCAGGCAGGGCAATTAATTTATAGTGCCGAGTAATGCCAGCAACATGGGTTCAGTTCCTGCACCAGCTGAGAATACCCTGAAGGACGTTCCTTCTCAACCTTTCCCCTCACCTGAGACATGGTGACCCTCAGGTGAAGCCACCATCAGTCATCTCTCTCTAATGAGAGAGCAACTGCGTGGCCCTGTGGGACTATGGTGACTTTACCCTTCAATCTGCAGGGATAAGTCAAGCATTGCCTACGATCGAGAAATGAGTCAGGCGCTGTTGTGTTAAAGTACCCAGGCAGAGGGTGACATTTGGAACATGGCATTGCAGACCAGTGTAGAAGCTTGGAAGTGTGTCAAGAGGATCAGCCAAGGTTAGTCCAAATGTAGTAGAGTCAAATCAATGACTGGCAATGTTACACATTGAGATATAAGGGAGAGTAACGGAGGAGAGTGCCAAAAGCTAATTGATAAAAAGGAAAGGACAACAGAAACTGAAATCTGAAATGTGCTGGAGGAAACTCAGCAGGTCCGGTAGCATGTTACAGATTTCAAATTTGATGTGACTCTCCTTAGGAATGCAATGGAGTGGGTCAGTCAAAGACTAGTGGATGGTAGAGTAGAGACCAAGAGAGGGGGAAAGATAGTCCACGCTGACTGATCACACCAGGCTTCACCGCTGAACAAAGTTGGGCTGATTCCTCACATCATTTTTCACACAGAAGGTGGTTCCTATGTGGAATGACCTGCCAGAAGAAGTGGTAGATGCACGTACAGTAGCAGCATTTGAACTACATTGGACAGGTACATGAATAGGAAAGGTTGAGAGGGATATGGGCCAAGTGGGGCCGGTTTCATTTGGGAAACTTGGTCAGTGTGGAAAAGTTGGACTGAAGGGTCTGTTTCTGTGCTGTAAGACTGTACAAAATAGGGATGGTGGAGGGGGCCAGTACAATGGGAAGCTGAATGCAGGCAGTATTGCCTCACAGATTAGTACTTGAGCCAATTCCACTTTAATCCTGAGCACTGCAAAACATCAAAGGGGTTGTGTACCTGGCCACCTGCAGGATACCACCGTGAAGGCTCTATATTAAACTTGTAACAACGTTGAAAGTTTAATGGACTGAGCACAAGTCTCAGGAAGGAAAGCATCTGGCTTGACTCTTCCACAGCAAGGGGTAGGAATACACGCAGACTTTTGCCAGTGTTTCACTGCAGTAGGAGATCAGTAAATACAAGGTATTGGTGAGAGATGTAAAAACATGCAAAAACCCCACAGTCTGCTCTCAAACCAGATAAATAGGGAACAGGGTGGTGTGATTCAGCAGTCAGGAGTTGTACCTGTGCTTTGATGGCTGACAGTCCATCGCTTTGAGATTAAATAAATGACCATTCTGAACATACTTTTTTCATGTAACCTTCAAAGAAATGTATCTCACTTTAACTGAGACAGTGCATCATGAGAATTGGATATCATATGGATCTTCTGTATAACCTCCTTATGTACAGTCTGGGTCCAGATATTAAGTTCGTCTGCTCAGAAGCATGTGCAGGATTCTAAATCCAAAATCTGGATACATATTGGATTTTATACTGAACTCAATACTTACTGAGGTCATGAAAATAGCTCCATGTGAACAATGCATAACGCAAAAATATGTTTTTGTTGAACTCAGTCCATCCTGACATTTCAGTAAAATATTGTCACTAAAGCCAACTGTTTGGGAGGTTAACCACCTCGGAGAGTTACCAATCTGCAGTGCAGTGGTTTAGTGTTAATGCAAATGAGCTAGAAATCTTGAGTTACAGCTCAGACTCTGGAACATGAGTTTATGTCCAACAGAGGCAGCTGGTGGTGTTTAAATGTGATTAATAAAATTGAAGTATCAAAGTAAAGACCATGGCAGCTACCAAGAATGGTTGCAAGAACTCATCCAATTTGCTCAGTTTTCCTTCGGGAAGGAAATCTGCCGTTCTTACCCAGGCAGGACCACGCCTGCCTCCAGACTTACCGAATCACAGAAGTTTTATGGTGCAGAATGTGGCCATTTGGCCCATCATGCCTAAACTAGCTCTTTAGACGAACATTGTTACCCAGTGCCAATTAGATTAGATTCCCTACAGCGTGGAAACAGGCCATTCGGCCCAGCAAGTCCACACCGACCCTTTGATGAGTAACCCACCCAGACCCATTTCCCTCTGACTAATGCAGCTAACACTAAGGGCAATTTAGCAAGGCCAATTCACCTGACCTGCACATCTTTGGAATGTGGGAGAAAACCGGAGCACCCGGAGGAAACCCACGAGGAGAATGTGCAAACTCCACGCAAACAATCACCCGAGGATGGAATCAAACCTGGGACCCTGGTGCTGTAAGGCAGCACTGCTAACCACCGTGCCACCCCACATACCCTTTTCAAGAGAATCTCTTGATTCTCTCTGTACCATTGCATGCTAATTAACAGCACTGTAGTTGACTCTGAACTGAAATGGTCTAGCAAGCCACTCCAGTCAGAGACAATTGACCTTAGGTCAAGATTACCTTGTTTGGGCATTTGCATTAGAGTAAGACTTCGGTATTCTTAAACAAAAATAGAAATAGCTGGAAAAGCTCAGCAGGTTTACCAACATCTGTGGAGAGAAATCAGAGCTAACTGGCTTCTGTTCTGAGGAAGCGTCTTTCAGTTCCAAAATGTTAACTCTGATCTCTCTCCACAGATGCTGTTTGACCTGCTGAGCTTTTCCAGCAATTTCATATTTTTGTCTCTGATTTACAGCATGCACATTTCTTTCAGTTTTTCCTCAGCATTCTTAATACTGCACGTGGGTGAGTCGAGATGCCCTCGAGGGATTTGCCCTGCTCCAGCTCAGCTGTTCACTGAGATGAACACAGTACACTATACAATGATCATTTGTAATTCATTTGGAATCAAATGTACACAGATTCTTTGCAGTTTTCAACTCAGGTTCAGGTGCTAAAATTTGCTCCTCTCTCTGTACTGGATCTAGACTGCATAAACAGAGCAACCAGTTCGTTATGTACAAGAGTGTTTTTATATTGTGGAAATTGCTGGTTTCACATGGCAACATGAATTAACTTCAAATTGCAGGCAATTGTATGAGTTATATAGAAAAGGCACAATTGTGTTGAATGGGGACCTTTTAATAACAGGAATCTGCTCTCTGCTTCTGTTTAGAATATATAATATAGAACATTGGTTAGGCCACTGTTGGAATATTGCGTGCAATTCTGGTCTCCTTCCTATCGGAAAGATGTTGTGAAACTTGAAAGGGCTCAGAAAAGGCCAAGGTTGCCTGAGCTAGAGGGTTTTAGCTATACGCACAGGCTGAATCAGCTGGGGTTGCTCTCCCTGGAGCGTTGGAGGCTGAGGGGTGACCTTATCGAGGCTTATAAAATCATGAGGGGGCATGGATAGGATAAATAGACAAAGTCTTTTCCATGGGGTGAGGGAATCCAGAACTAGACAGCATATGCTTAAGGTGAAAAGGGAAAGATATGAAAGAAAGCTAAGGGACAACATTTTCACGTAGAGGGTGGTGCGTGTATGGAATGAGTTTCCGGGGTGGAGGCTGGGACAATCGCAACATTTAAAATACATCTGGATGGGTATATGGATAGGAAGGGTTCAGAGGGATATGGGCCCAAGTGCTGGCAAATGGGACTAGATTGGGTTGGGATATCTGGTCAGCATGGACGGGTTGGACTGAAGGGTCTGTTTCTGTGCTGTACATCTCTATGACTGTATAGCAGTACAGTTTCTTTCACCTTTCATTTTTGGAATGAGACTCACAATCCTTCAAACCCTTTCCTGATTATTTTTAAAGCTTCTCTTCAGGAACCACTCTCGAGGTCCTTGTTTAGCACACTGGGTCTAATTCTCTCTGGAAGTGCCACTTCTAACTTCTTTTTGTTGAACTTTATCTGGAGTGAGACTGTTCCTAAAACAAGAGCTCTGGGAACAAAAGCATTAAAAAGAGTAGAAGCCAATAACTTTCATTTAAGTAGCATCTTGGATTACAATAAAACATGGGCAGAAGTCACATGACACCAGATTATAGTCCAACAGGTTTATTTGAAATCACCAACTTTTGGACCACTACCTCTTCGTCAGGTGAAGTACACAGACACAGAGAGATAATTAGAAGATAATTCCAGGTAACTAAGATTTGGAGATGCCGGTGTTGGGCTGGTGTGTACAAAGTTAAAAATCACACAGCACCAGGTTACAGGTTTAATTGGAGTCACCTGATGAAGGAGCGTCGCTCTGAAAGCTAGTGTGCTTCCAATTAAACCTGTTGGACTATAACCTGGTGTTGTGTGATTTTTAACTGGGTAATTAAGAGTGTCAAAAAGTAAGTACAAATGGATAACAAGCCTTTGCAAGTGATTGAGTGTCGGATGGGGTGAGTAAAGTGTCAGCAGCTGAATAGCAAGTGAAAGGATGATCTCTGAACCGATCTTAAGGCGCTTCACAGGACCATCTGACAATGGGGAACCAAAGGAGACAGGGGCTATTAACCAACAGGTTGCTTGATGGGATATATTGAGACCAAGGTAAGAGGTTATGTCCTATCCACCAGAAGCATGACAATTCTAACACGGCCAATTACCGCCCCATCAGTCTACAGTCAGTAAAGTGATGGAAGGTGTCATCAACAGCGCTATCATGCAGCGCCTCTCAGCAATAACCTGCTTAGTGATGCCCAGTTTGGGTTCTGCCAGGGTCACTCGGCTCCTGACTTCATTACAGCCTTGTTCAAACATGGACAGAAGAGCCGAATTCCAGAGGGGAGGTGAGAGGGATAGCATTTTGCAACAAGTCCACACATTGATGTCAAGGAACTGTGGCAAAATTAGAATCAAAGGGTATTAAGGGGGCGCATTCTCTGCTGGTTGGAGTCATATCTGGCACAAAGGAAGATGGTCATGGTTGTTGGAGGTCAATCGTCTCAGATCCAGGACATCTCTGCAGGAGTTCCTCAGGGTAATATCCTAGGCCCAACCATCTCCAGCTGCTTCATCAACGACCTTCCCTCCATCATAAGGTCAAAAGTGGGGATGTTTGCTGATGATTGCACAATGTTCAACAACATTCGCTACTCCTCAGATACTGAAGCAGTCCATGTCCAATTGTCGTTTTGGGCTGAAAAGTGGCCAGTCAATTTCAAGCCACGCAAGTGTCAGGTATTGACCACCCCCACCAAGAGAGAATATAACAACTAGGATCCTCTGGGTCCCCCCCAGGCCTGCCTACAAGGCAAAACTCAGGAGCATGATGGAGTACACCTCAACATGACGTCTCAATCTCTATACTCAAAGGACGGAACAATGAAGTTTGGCCAACTTTCTGTCAGGCCTGATTTCTTCGGCTGTGGATCAATTTAGAACATCCAATTGTGGGCACATGGTCACCTGACCACATAAGGGTCAATAATGAATTCATCTTCACTCTCTTCTTTCAGTTTCGCTCTTTTGTGTGTGTGCGCATGTGTGTTAGTGATTGTGTGTGTGTGTGTGTGCGTGCATGCGTGCGTGTATCAGCACGTGTCAGTGAGTGTGCATGTTAGTGGTTGTGTGTGTAGGTGTGCGTATGTGTGTCAGTGTGCCACTGTGTTTATATTAGTGAAAGTGTGTGTGTGTCAGTCTGTATGTGTGTTAGTGCATCAAAGACTGTGACACTGTAAAACCACAGCCGGTCAGGCAACATCCGAGAAGCAGAAGAATTGATGTTTTGAGCATAAGCTCTTCATGATCCTGATTAAGAGCTTATGCCCAAAACGTTGATTCTCCTGCTTCTCGGATGTTGCCTGACCTGCTGTGCTTTTCCAGCGCCACACTCTTTGACTCTGATCTCCAACATCTGGAGTTGTCACTTTCTCCTGTGTGTTAGTGAGTGTGTGCATGTGTGTGCATCTGTGGGTTAGTGAGTGTGTGTGTGAGAGAGAGGAGTGTGTATGTGTCTGTACGTGTATATGTGCCTATGCACTTGCGTGAGTGTGTGTATGTGTGTTAGTGAGTGTGTGTGTGTTACTGAGTGTATGTGTGGGTATATATGTGCATATGTGTGTGGGTGGATGAGATCAGTCAGCCTAAAGCTACAATTCTTTGACTCGGTGACATGAGCTACCAATTGACAGGGACATTGTTAGGCCCTGGTCAGTCTGTGTACAGACATCAGCACTGCACATCTCTCTAGTGAAATCATAAACACATTATCAAGAAAAACGATTATGAATTATCAAACAATCTCAAAGAGAAAGAGATTAAATCCACCCCCAGTGACTCCTTAAGCATTGTTGTTCCTTATTTCCTATTACTCTGTTTTATGTCAGAATCCATCACAGTGTGAGACGTTACTGATGACAATAAAGCTGGACAAAGCTTTATATTGTGTGTGGCAGGCTTCTGTTGTGTTCCTGTCAATGACATGTCAAATTCTCTTTACGCTGTTTATCAACTGACCCAATTCAATCACTAATCTGTCTTTAAACACAAGTCATTAAAGTAGTCATTGACAAATAATGGCTTCTCATGCCTCAATGAGGCTGAAAAATTCAGGAACCTTTCATAAATCAAAATATTAATCACAACGCCCTCTGATTTATTTGGACTTTCTTCTTTTACAGATTATTATTTATCTTAATTCCCTCCTCCACAGATGGCTGTACCTTCAGTTGTCTGGCCGCTGAGCTATGGAATTTCCTCTCTAAATCTTGCCACAATCTCTCGTTAAGGTCTCCCTCTTTGAACGAGCTTATGATCACCTTCCTAAGATCTTCTCATATGGCTCAAAGTCTCGACAAGCTTCCCATGAGGCCTCTCCTGGTGTTTCACTCCAATAAGTACAGAAGGGGAAGGCAAGTAGGTGCCTTGAAATGTTCTCTCCACAGATGCTGCCAGACCCTGCTGAGTCTTTACTGCTGGAAAACAAGATTAGTGTAGATAGGTCAGCCCAGACCTGATGGGCTGAAGGGCTTATATTCCAGATTTCCAGCAACCAAAGGCATTCAAATGGGGTTGAAAAACAGGACCGCTATAGTGATAGCGGACAGTAGATTGGGCGACAATATCGATACTGTTCTCTTCAGTCATGAGTGGGAATCCCACAGGTTAATTGTCCCCCTAGTGCCGAGTTTGAGGGCATCTTCTCAGGGTTGGAAAGGAAATTTGAGTGGAGGGGAAGGATCCTATTGTCATTGTGCATGTTGGCACCAAAGTCATTGATTATCAGATCACAGTGGGGCAGTGGTTAGCACTGCTGCCTCACAGCGCCAGGGACCCAGGTTCAATTGGGTGATTATCTGTGTGGGGTTTGTATGTTCTCCCAGTGTCTGCGTGGGTTTTCTCCAGGTGCTCTGGTTTCCCCCTACAGTCCAAAGACTGTCGTGTCCAGGCTAGGTGAGCTAGCCATGCTAAATTATCCTGTAGTGTCCAGGCTAGGTGGGTTAGCTTTACTAAATTATCCTGTAGCGTCCAGGCTAGGTGAGTTAGCCATGCTAAATTGCCCTGTAGTGTCCAGGCTAGGTGGGTTAGCTTTACTAAATTATCCTGTAGTGTCCAGGCTAGGTGGGTTAGCTTTACCAAATTATCCTGTAGTGTCCAGGCTAGGTGGGTTAGCCATGCTAAATTGCCCTGTAGTGTCCAGGCTAGGTGGGCTAGCCATGCTAAATTGCCCTGTAGTGTCCAGGCTAGGTGGGTTAGCTTTACTAAATTATCCTGTAGTGTCCAGGCTAGGTGGGTTAGCTTTATTAAATTATCCTGTAGTGTCCAGGCTAGGTGGGCTAGCCATGCTAAATTGCCCTGTGGTGTCCAGGCTAGGTGGGCTAGCCATGCTAAAATATCCTGTAGTGTCCTGGCTAGGTGGGCTAGCCATGCTAAATTGCCCTGTAGTGTCCAGGCTAGGTGGGCTAGCCATGCTAAACTATCCTGTAGTGTCCAGGCTAGGTGGGCTAGCCATGCTAAATTGCACTGTAGTGTCCAGGCTAGATGGGTTAGCCATGCTAAATTGCCCTGCAGTGTCCAGGCTAGGTGGGTTAGCCATGCTAAATTATCCAATAGTGTCCAGGCTAGGTGGGCTAGCCATGCTAAATTGCCCTGTAGTGTCCAGGCTAGGTGGGTTAGCCATGCTAAATTATCCTATAGTGTCCAAGCTAGGTGTATTAGCCATGCTAAGTTATCCTGTAGTGTCCAGGCTCGGTTGGTTAGCTATACCAAGTTGCCCTGTAACGTCCAGGCTAGGTGGGTGAGCCATGGGTAATGCAGGGTTACAGGGATAGAATAGGGGTCTGGGTCTGGGTGGGATACTTTTTGGAGGGTTGGTGCAGGATTGATGGGCTGAATGATCCCTATCTGCACTGTGGGAAATCTACGATTCCATGATCTCTTTGAACAGCAAGCAGACTCAGTGGGCTGAATGTTCTAACTCTGCTCCCACATCATACAGTTTTACACTCATCTTAAATGCCTTTGACTGCATTATTTTAAATAAACCTGTCGCACTATAACCTGGTGTCTTTTGATTTTTAACCTTGGACTGCATTATGAGTGTAGGTCTTGGCACAATGAAGGGACTATTTTGAGTACATTTTAGCTCCTTCAACTGGCATATTATGTCTCATTATCTTTTGTCTATTTATTTGCATTATCAGTGTTGTCTTCTGTCCCGTGTGTTTATATAATTATGCTATGCCAAACTATTAAATAGTAAGCAAATTTGACAAGCTGTTGAATATAAAAATAAATTGGGTCTCTGCTTTATTTTTTTCACTGAATTGGAATCAATGCTGAGTTCCTTCGAGAGCTGGGAAATGGACCGAAAGAAGCAGAAAGTGCAAATTAATGAAAATAACATCACACATCTCACAGACAGAAAGAGATATGAAGAGAAAATGCAATTTTTGTACTTACTGTTCAAGGGAGAGGTCCATTGCTGCTCAGTGCTGGTATTATCTAAATTATTCATTGCGCTGGAACGCAAAGGTACAAAACCTAGAGGAATATTCCTTTTTTTTAAATATTGGGGCTACCTTGTGAGGAAGGAGAAAGCCTGTTCTTTTTTCCACAAGGAAATCCCATTCTTTAACTGTGAGGAGAATGAGCTGTACAGATGAAGAGAGGGAAATTTTCACATGCCCAAGAAAGCAGAAACCAGAAGACCTGACAATCATAAACAAAACCAGAAATTGCTGGAAAAGCTCAACAGGTCTGGCGTCATCTGTGGAGAGAGAAATCAGAGGTAACGTTTCAGGTCCAGTGACCCTTTCTCAAAACCAAGAAAATGGAGTTTGTTGGCTGATGTGGGACAACAAAATCTCCTCTGTTTGGTGGTTCAGGATTCCTAACTGGGCTGGACTCCAATGGTGAGTGTTCCTGAGGCTCAGGATGAAATATAGGCACAGACAAATGCTCTTCTTATGTAATGTATATGAAAAAAAAACTACTGAGAATACCGACACTGCATGAGAAGTCATGTGCCAAACATAAATAGAAATTGCTGGAGAAACTCAGGCAGGTCTGGCAACTGTGGAGAGAGAAACAGAGTTAGCGTTTCGAGTTGAGTGAGTCATCTTCAGAACTTGTTTCTGACAAAGAGTCACTGGTCTTGAAACGTTAACTGTTTTCTCTCCACAGGCCCTGCCAGACCTGCTGCATTTCTCCAGCACGTTCTGGTTTTCTTTCAGATCTCCGACATCCCCAGCTCTTTGTTTCAATTTATTGCATATCTCACAAGTAATGGATACAAATTTATCTACTCTTGCTCATTGTGAAAATGGGGATGTTTGGGCCGAAACACAGTTGTGTGCAAATGTCCTTCCTGGTTTGCTACATCATGAGGCACACGTATTGAAAGCAGCCATTTTCCAGACACGTCATAAAAGACCTAGTACAGTCAAGGTGAACATGAAGCACATACACTGCATAGGGGGGGGCTTGGGCACATCACCTTGCTCAGTATAGTGACTCCCACTCAAATGCCAGGTCCTCAGCTGGTCAGACGAGTTGAACACTCCTTTTTCAAGGACAGCGACCCCCCCTCTTGCTTTCATAAAGACAAGACAGATGCTAAGCCTGTTTTAAGGTAATTACAGTTGCCAACTTGGACTGGACCAATTCCAGGAGATGAAATCAATTAACCTCCTGCCTCCAACCCACCCTGTTCTCACAGCAACTGCAAAGCAAATTCATCATTACCTGATAAGACGATTCTTAACAATCAGTCACTAGGCCTTATTTCCAGTTTGCAACTAAAATGTTTCTATACAGACCATTTCTTGGAAATGTGTCCATTATATTTTTTCTCACCATGATAGTCTCAGAGTCTCAGATCATTTTGTTATTCGTTCATGGGATGTGGGCTGGCTGGGCCCAGCATTTATTACCCACCCCTAGTTGCCCCTTGAGAAGGTGGGGGTGAGCTGCCTTCTTGAGCTTCTGCAGTCCACCTGCTGGGTGTTGACCCACAATGACGTTAGGGAGGGAATTCCAGGATTTTGACCCAGCGACATTGAAGGATGGTGATATATTTCCAAGTCGGGATCGTGAGTGGCTTGAAGAGGAGCTTGCAGGGGAGTGGTATTCCCATGTATTTGCTGCCCTTGTCCTTCTAAATCATCGAGGAGAAATCCTGAAGAAGGGCTTATGCCCGAAACGTCGATTCTCCTATTCCCTGGATGCTGTCTGACCTGCTGCGCTGCAGTTTTCCATATTGTTGGGTAGGTGCCAGTGTTGTTACTGTGCTGGAACAACTTGGCGAGGGGAGTGGCGAGTTCTAGAGGATAAGTCTTTCAGTATTGGCAGAATGTTGTCAGCGCCCATAGGTTTTGCAGTATCCAGTGTCTCCAACCATTTCTTGATATCGTGTGGAGTGAAATGCGAAAGACATGATAAAAATGAGAGTCTTTGTTTAGACTTTTTTAAACAATAACAAATCAGATTCTCAATCTCTAAAGAATGGAAGGGCCATTATTGGGAAACAATGGAAATATAATGGCATTGCCATTTCTTTAACTTGTAGTTTGCAATAATGCACATAAAGTACATTTATTTCCATGTCTCATTATTTTCAGAGAGTTGGGGCAGATATTGTAGTAGATACATTGCTCGCGAGTATATAAATGTTTTCTTTTAAAGGGGTCAGTTATTATAACACATCAAGACTTTGAAAACCCCATTACGTTTGATGTGATTTTCACTGAAAGTTAAATTGGAACCAGGCCAGCCCTCCCAAGAGAAACTATCAGGTTCTGCTTCTCTGTTTGAAGATTCCCAACTCTCCAAACTGCTGTTCTCTTGATCTAACACTGAGAGACAAGCCTCAGAATTTACTACATGCCCTAATGACTTGACAGAACCTCCTTAAAATTACTGGGATTTTGATGGAGGAGGTTGAGGTTATAGAA
This sequence comes from Chiloscyllium plagiosum, assembly GCF_004010195.1. Classification (NCBI taxonomy): domain Eukaryota; kingdom Metazoa; phylum Chordata; class Chondrichthyes; order Orectolobiformes; family Hemiscylliidae; genus Chiloscyllium; species Chiloscyllium plagiosum. The sequence continues at coordinate 103,422,899 of NC_057717.1, read as the reverse complement.
GTTTATAAAATCATGAGAGGTATAGATAAGATGAATGGCAGGTGTCTTTTCCCTCGGGTGGGGGATTTCAAGACTAGGGGGCACATTTTAAAAAAAAAACATGAGGGGCAACTTCTTTACACAGAGAGCGGTTTGTGTGTGGAATGAACTTCCTGAGGAAGTGGTGGATGTTAGTATAGTTAGGACATTTAATAGACATTTGGATAAGTTCATGAATAGGAAAGACTTGGAGGGATATGGACCAGGAGCAGGCAGGTGGGACTGGTTTAGCTTGGAATTATGTTCGACACGAACTGGGTGGACCAATTCGATGAGTCAGTTATGGCTTAGATAGGTCTTGGTAGGGAAATATAACAAAAATCAAAACGTTAATAGAAACATATAAGAGAAATGCATCACACTTAAATCATAATTTCCAGATGGTGATTATGTACCTCTTCAGGGTCATTGATTATGAAATGAGCAGTCGCTTTCCATATTCTTTTGTGAAACAAGTGAGTAATCAACCAACTTAACTAATTTAATGGCCCCCTTTAATGGAGACGTGTAACAAAACCTGAACCTTTGGTAGAAATTTAAAATTGTCTGGATTTGGGGTGTGATGATGCGCTCCAGCAGTCCTGCTTTACATGTGCACAAGGTACTTAGTTAATGCCCTCCATCTGTTTATCCTTAACCTTAACTATCTAATATCACACGTGAACATGGACAAAGGACAAATGGCTGTTGATGGTACAGCTGGCCAAAGCTTGCTCCGGGACGTAGGTTTTGAGGAGCATCTCAATGGAGGAAACATGGTGGAGAGGATTTAGGAGGAAATTCCCCAGAGGTTAGGGCCCGGAGGATACAGTTACTGTGGCTGAAGCAACACAAATGAAGGATGCACATGAGGCCAGAATAGGAGAAACAGAGAAATCCTGGAGGGCTATTAGTCACTGGGGAGGTTACAAGGACAAGAAAGAATGCGAAGAAAAGATTTGAGAATGAGAAAAGAATACTTGAAGGGCAGGGAACACTCTACTGGAAGCCACGGTGAAAATTGCTCAACTGTAGCTCAAATGGAGGGTTCCAAACAGCTATCCCAATGCCCAGTTTGCAATTTGTATCACTTACCAATGTAGTTGTCCTGTGACTTCCGAAGATCAGAGTTCCAATGTCGCACCAAGTGTTGATCCCTTGGCACTTTTCCGCATGCACCTGGATGAACGGCTTCCAAACTCAATCCATTATTTATCCATACAACAGAAATTTTTTCTGTGTACAGAAATCTTGCATGTCAGCATTTGCATACCATGTATAATTGATTGCCATAATATTACCCATGGCCAATCTGTTCTAAAAGATTTAAAAGAGAAAATTATTTCACTGAAAAGAAACGTGTTCCTGGGGTAAGCAGGATATTCCATGGCATTCATTTGTTCTTGTTTTCTGGTCAAAGTTAAAAATCGCACAACAACAGGTCAGAGTCCAACAAATTTGTTTGGAAGCACTATCTTTTGAAACACGGCTCCTTCATCAGGTAACTTGTTTTCTGGTGAAAGTTTTGCTAGCTTGAAGTAGTTGTGACTTTCTGTTTATTTCTGTTGGGGATATGGGTATCGCTACAGCATTTATTGCCCGCCTCTAGTTGCCCCTTGAGAAGGTGGGGGTGAGCTGCCTTCTTGAACCGCTGCAGTCCACCTGCTGTGGGTTGACCCACAATGCCCTAAGGGAGGCAGTTCCAGGATTTTGACCCAGCGACACTGAAGGAATGACCGGGGCGGCACGGTGGCTCAGTGGTTAGCACTGCTGCCTCACAGCACCAGGGACCCGGGTTCGATTCCAGCCTCGGGCGACTGTCTGTGTGGAGTTTGCATATTCTCCCTGTGTCTGTGCGTGTTTCCTCCGGGTGCTCTGGTCCTCCCACAGTCCAAAGATTTGCAGGGCAGATGAATTGGTGGTGAGGGAGCGGCGGTGGAGTTGGATGCATTAGTCAGGGGAATATATGGGGAATGGGTCTGGTGGGTTACTCTTCGGAGGGTCGGTGTGGACTTGTTGGGCTGAAGGGCCTATTTCCATAGAGTAGGTAATCTAATATTTCCAAGTCGGGATGGTGAATGGCTTGGAGGGGAACTTGCTGGGGGTGATGTTCCTATGTATCTGCTGCCCATGTCCTTCTAGATGGAAATCATTGGGAGGTGCTGTCTAAGGAAACTTGGTGAATTACTGCAGTGCAGCTTGTAGATAGTACACACCGCTGCTACGGAGTATTGATGGTGGAGGGAGTGGATGCTTGTGCAAGTGGTGACAATCAAGTGGGCTGCTTTGTCCTAGATGATGACAGACTTGTTGAGTGTTATTGGAGCTGCATCCTTCCAAGCAAGTGGGGAGTATTCCTCACCCTTTTGATTTGTGCCTTGTAGATGGTGGACAGGAGACAATAAATGAAAACAAGTATGTATAGTAATCATTGGAAATGGTAGGGCAAGCTATGAGACTGATGGCTTTTGGGTTTCTGAGTACTACAAATAGAGGCATACAGTACAAAAGTAAGAATGTTCTGATGAACCATAATAAAACAGTGGTTTGGCTGAAACTGGAGAATAGTGTCCAACTTTTGGCATCATTTTTTTAAAATAATGCAGAGAGAATGCAGGAAAAGTTCAAGGGTCTGGTTCCGGGGATCAGGGCCTTCACTTATATAGTTGGATTGAAGGAACTGGGGTTCAGCTCTTCATTGGAGAGTTGAAAGTTGAGATCACTCCTTCTCAAGTCAAGCTGCTCCAATCCAATTGCCAGCCCCAGTGCTTGCAAATAATGTTCACGGGATAGTTTACACACAGCTCGTCACTGCTAAAGCTCATCTTTTTTATCCTTGAAGCCCTATATTCTACCTGGTTACCCTGGAAAACCATGGCTCAGTAGATTACTTCAGAGTGTCGTGAGTTCAAATCTCTTCCTCCAAGTACTGGATCACAAAATCCTGGTTGCCAATCCCAATGCCAGAAAAGAGGGAGTGTTGCACTGTCCTGGGTTAGGGTTAGGCTTAGGATTAAGGCTAAGGTTAGGGTGAGGTTTATGGTTAGGTTTAGGTTAAGGTTAAGGTTAGAGTTAGGGTTAAGATTAACGTTAGAGTTAAGTTTAGGTTCAGGTTAATATTGACGTTAGGGTTAGGTTTAAGGTTAGAGTTAGGGTTCAGGTTAAGATAAAGATTAGAGTTAGGTTAGGTTTAAGGTTAGTGTTAGGGTTAGGGCGAAGGTTAGAGTTAGGGTTAAAATTAAGGTTAGAGTTACGGTTAGGGTTAGGGTCCGGGTTAGCGTTAGGAATAAGGTTAGGGTTTGGATCAGGGTTAGGGTGAAGGTAAGGGTTAGATAAAGATTAGAGTTAGATGGTTAGGGTTAGATTTAGAGATAGGATTGGGTTTGGCTCACCTCAGATATCAAACTAAGATCTTCAAGTGAAGTCTTGATCTCATACCTCTTATCCTTCGGAAATGGAGAAAAGTGCTTCACGCTACAGTATGTCTCAAACCAGTGGGATTCTGTCTCTCTTTAACACTTCTCCTAGCTAGCAATAAAGGTTCTCGCTTGTGAATTGAGTCATGATTGTGAAACAAACACTCCCACTCCTAACAGCTGGAATGAGATTTCCACAGTTCCCAAGTGCGGCCATGCAAGTCTAGCAGAATGTGGCTGTGTTTTTTCAACTTTCCAATTAAGGGGCAATTTAAAACCTGAAATGTGTCGTGTTTTCGATCATTGGTGAACAATGGATGGCTTGGGGTAAAACAGTTGTGCCTCAACACTTGGCTTAGTCAGGCACGGTTTATTTACATCACAAATTGTGTGCAGCATCCATCTGTATGCTGTCGCAGAAGCCATTGTAAATGTGTTCAGGATCCCTCCCCTCCCTTCTCTTTCTGACCTTTCTCATCTTCTGAAGTCTTGTTGAAATTCAGGCAGTAATGCCTCTGCTACCAATCACCCACTTGGCCATTCCACACTCACAAGCGTAGGCAGCAACTGACACTATATTCAATCACAGAATTGGGTTGTATGGACTCGCCACATACCTCACAATTCTATCAATTACTTTAAATCTCTGCCCTGTGGTTATTAACCTCTCTGCTAAGAGAAACGCATCTTTCATATTAACTCTACTCGAGGCATCATAATTTATATACTTCAATTAAATCTATCTTCAATCTCCTGTGTTTCAAACTGAATCAGTCTAATTTATCCAATTGTTCCTCATAACTGAAATTCTCTACTCCTGGCAATATCTCGTAAATCTCCTTGGAACCCTTTCTTGTATAATCCCAGAGGAAAGACTAGTAAAAAGGACACAAGCACACTCGGAATTCAATGTACTGAAACTCCATTTTGAGCTTTATACGGTGAGTTAGACTCTGATATGTGATTAGCAAGTTTTGATGATCTTCCCTTTTGGGATCATAACCTTCCTGTAATGCACTGACCAGAACAGTGCACAGTTTTCTAGTCCCACTTGGTGCTTTATAAAATTTCAACCATAAACTCGCTGTCCTATATTCTAGGCCACAGCCAACAAAGGTAGCTAACCCTTTTGACCATCTTCAGGGAACTGTGGATGTGCCTTCCAAGATTTCCATTTAATTCTTTCATGGGATGTAAGCCCCATTGGCAACCCATCCCTCATTGAACCGTAGAGGCTGCTAGGGTCATTTCTGAGGGCAATTATAAGAGGTTTGCATATTCTCCCCCATGTCTGCGTGGGTTTCCTCCAGGTGCCCCGGTTTCCTCCCACAATCCAAAGATGTGCAGGTCAGGTGAATTGGCCATGCTAAATTGCCCGTAGTGTTAGGTGAAGGGGTAAATGTAGGGGAATGGGTCTGGGTGGGTTGCTCTTTGGAGGGTCGGAGTGGATTTGCTGGGTCGAAAGGCCTGTTTCCACACTGTAGCGAATCTAATCTAATCCAATCAACCACATGACTATGGAGTCACATGTAGGTCAGACCGGGTAAGGATGGCAGATTTCTTTCCCTAAAGGGAGTCAGTGAGGCAGATGGATTTTTAACAGCAATAGCAGATGGTTATCACAGTCACCATCACTAATGACTAGCTTTTAATTCCAGATATATTTCTAAACTCACGCCCTCAGAGCACTAACCTCTGCCTGAGTTTACTAGTCCAACGATACCACAAACCCACCTCCTCCTCCCCTCACTTCCTTCCCCCATTCGCCTCCTTCTCCTCCTACCCTCCCCTCCTCCCCATTCGTCTCCTCCTCCTACCCTACCCTCCCCCCATACGTTTCCTCCT
>NC_057717.1:103410169-103416917 GCF_004010195.1 Chiloscyllium plagiosum | reverse complement strand
TTCCATCCCCTCTTCCCACCCTATTCTCCTCCCCTCACCTCCCCTCACCCTACCTCCTTATCCCCTATCTTTCTCCCTTCTCTCTTCCCCCCCTTGTTCTCTTCGTTCCTTCACACTTCCCGGCACCCTACTATTTATTCTGTATTTCCCCTTGGTTTGTTCACCCTTCCCTATTTGTCTGGCTTCAACTCCATTTGAAAATTCTCTGACTGTTCCCTTACCGAAGGAAAACTGAAACGTTTTGGGATCAGTGCCAACAGGAATTGCTTCTTAAGCACTGAGGCAGTCTTGAGAGAAACAGCAATGCACTACATAAATGCAAACTCTTCAGTGGTACGGTCATTCCCGTGCACCCATTCAGAAAATTATTTCAGAGTATTAGGACTCTCGCTAATCTCCGATCTCAATGCTGCCGCATGGATCCATCAGTAAGGAGGGCATTGATGGAGAGTGGAGCTGAAAATGTGTTGCTGGAAAAGCGCAGCAGCTCAGGCAGCGTCCAAGGAGCAGGAGAATCGATGTTTCGGGCATGAGCCCTTCTCATTGATGGAGAGTGAGTCAGATAGAAGGCAGTTTATTTATCAGGGAGCCCATCAGTTTGCTACAACAGCAATTGGGAGCTAGGTGATCACACACAGGGCATCCAGAGTGCAGCTTGCCTGTACAAAAGAAAATGCTGTGGGGGCATCAAAGCAGAATTCTTAAGTACCGGTTCTGAGGAAGGGTCACTCATCCCGAAACATTAACTCTGATTTCTCTCCTGCTGAGTTTTCCAGCAATTTCTGTTTTTGTTTCTGATTTCCAGCGTCCACAGTTTTCACTGTTTTTTTTTATTATTTATTAGTGTGAGTATCAGAGGCGAGCTGTCCAGTATGATTGACATTGCAGATATGCTTTGACCGCCAGCTTATGTAATGTTCCTGTTTGGTCTCCCTGCTGTAGGAAGCATGTTGTGGAACTTGAAAGAGTTCAGAGAAGATTTATAAGGATGTTGCCAGGCTTGGAGCTACAGGGAGATGCTGAATAGACTGGGGCTATTTTCCCTGGAGCGTCAGAGGCTGAGGGGTGACCTTATAGAGGTTTACAAAATCATGAGGGGCATGGATAGGATGAATAGTCAAGGTCTTTTCCCCAGGGTGGGGGAGTCCAGAACTAGAAGCAGAGATTTAGGATGAGAGGGGAGAGTTTGAAAAGGGGCCCGAGAGGCAACTTTTTCAATTGGAGATGGTGTGTGTATGGAATGAGCTGCCAGAGGAAGTGGTGGAGGCTGGTACAATTACAACATTTAAAAGGCATCTGGGTGGGTACATGAATAGGAAGGGTTTGGAGGGATATGGGCCAAGTGCTGGCAAATGGGACTAGATTAGATTGGGATATCTGGTTGGCATGGACGAGTTGGACCGAAGGGTCTGTTTCTGTGCTGTACATCTCTATGATTGTATTTAAAGTTTGTTCAGGTGAAGGCTGACTTCAGCTAACCAAGGAGCAGCGCTCAGAAAGCTAGTGATTTCAACTAAACCTGTAGGACTACAAGTTGTTGTTATGTGAGTTCTGACTTGGATGTCTATGAACTGTCGGTCAAACAAGAATATCGCAATATCTTTGCAATGAGTAAAGTGGAGAAAGTACACAAAGCAAAAAAACAAACAAATTCTCTTGAAGCCCATTGAAATTTTCAACATAGTCCAGGCTATTCGGCCCAGCTGGTCTGTGCCAGCAGTCGTACACCACAAGTTGATATTATTATCGCTGGCAATGGTTGCGGAGTGCTCCTTGCTGTGTCTTTCTCTCTGTACTTAATGAAGAGTGCAGCCTGTATCACTAATCTACAAATAATGATTTTTCCTTAATTGCTTTCCCTGTCTTTGAGTGAGAAGCTGAGAAGACACTGGTACCTTGAAATAGTGGATGTACTGGTGCCAGTCAACAGAGAGCTACCTTATGGCACTAACTAACAGGAAAACAAAAGTCTTGTGCATCTTGCCAAGCAGATCAAGCCCAGATATTAAAAAGAACTGTTCAGAATCAGTTTTCCACAAAAGGACCAGCTCTTTTTCCTTTAAATTTCTGTCATTGTTGTGATGTTTGAATTCTATACAGATTGTTTGGACAGGCTCAGCTTCCACCTGCCACTTCAGACCTCTCTGTCTCTTAGCTGGTGTAGCACCAAAGGGAGTTGAATTTCATTCTGCCTGCATTGTGCAAACATATCTGACAGGACTATCAAAATCTCAAGAGTCCGTGACAGTAGTTATTATCATGTACAAATGCTGCTTTGCACGTTGCTGCAGCCTGCCAACTAGCTTTGTCGACCTGTTTAATTACTGTCCGTTCCTGACAAAGAATACGTCCTGCTTATTCACTTACTGACAAAATCCACTTGTCAGGAATTCATTACTGAAATACAGCAAACACAGTCCTTTCCCCAGCGCAGGTCTGCCTAGCTATGACATCTAATATAACATGTATTATTTACGATGGCTTGTTTAATAGATTGCTTGGCCTGAAACACTCCAGAGAATAATATCATCCTGATTCGATGGCACAGACACACACACACACAGATACACTCACATACACACGCACAGATACACACACTCACAAACACACACAGATACACTCACATACACACACTCACAGACACACACACTCACATACACATACTCACACACACACACACACTCACACACACACGCACTCACATCACACAATCTAAATTCACAAGGATTCAAAATCCCATGCACACAGTTGTACCTCCCCTCTCCACTCCCCCACCCCCAACCCCGTAAATGTTCTGACCCCAACATCCCGCACCGATGCTTGACACCACAGGTGAATGTTAACCTGTACGGAACCAACACACTCCCACTGAGTTAAAATTGGGCCTGACATTTCAATCAGTATTCATAGTCATCCAGCATGGAAACAGACCCTTCAACCCAACCAGTCCGTGCTGACCATAATCCCAAACTAAACTAGTTCCCACCTGCCTGCTCCTGGCCCATATCCCTCCAAACCTTTCCTGTTCATGTACTTATCTAAATGGCTTTTAAATGTTGAAACTGTGCCGATGTCCATCACTTCCTCAGGAAGTTCATTCTACAGTCAAACCACAGTCTGTGTAAAAAAGACACCCCTCATGTCCTTTTTAAGTCCCTGGCACCAGTTTCTCGTTCTCAAATCTATCAAGCTCTTGTTGATTTTATGACGTGGAGCCCCATTTAAGTAAGGGTCAGTGACAGTGTTTGGTAAATGTAAAGTTGCCATAGTCTGACCAGACCATGGGGCTGCTGTTTCATTTGAGAGAGAGACAACAGAGAGTGAATTTAATCCGAGGGTCACCACGTCTCAGGTGAGGGGAGAGATTGAGAAGGAGAATTCTTCAGGGTTCATAGTTGGTGATGGGGATTGAACCTAGTGGCCACCATCTTAAAACAAGGGATCACTAATCACTAAGCATTCCATCTGGATACAACACAGTTTGGTACAGCAACTGCTCAGGACTGTAAGAAACTACAGAGAGTCAAGAACACAGCCCAGTCCATCACACAAACCAATCTTCCATCCATTGACTCCATCTACACTTCCCACTGCCTCGGGAAGGCAGCTGACATCATCAAAGACCCCTCCCACCCCAGTTATAATCTCTTGTAACCTCTTCCATTGGGCAGAAGATATAAAAGCTCAAACACACGCACCAACAGATTCAAAAACAGCTCCTTCCCTGCTGTTATTAGACTTCTGAATGGACCTCTCAAATTTCAAATCTAATGTTGATTTTGCTTTTTGTGCACCTTCTTTGTAGCTGTGTCCTATTACCTTGATGTACTTTGTATGGAATGATCTGCCTGTTCTGCACACAAAACAAAACTTTTCACTGTAACTAGGTACATGTAACAATAATAAATCAAATCAAATAGGACTGAGATAAGGAGAATGTTGTTTCTCTCAGAGCATCATGCACCTTTGGAACTCTTTGTCTTAGAAGGTGATAGAGATGGGCTCATTAAATATTTTTAAGACCAAAGTGGTTAAATTCTTGCTCGGCGGGGGAAATCAAGGTTTATCAAGAGTAGATGGGAATGTGGAATCCGAAATGCAAAGAGATTGGATAGTGGAACAGGCTCAAGAATCCAAAGGGGCCGCTTCTGCTCCTGTTTTGCACGTTGGCATGTACCAACTATCAATAAACATTCTTTAAAAACTAGCAATTCTGTCTGAACCTGTGTGAACATCTGCAGAACCTGCAGTAGGTTCCGTGAGGAGAGAGCCTCAGAAATTGGTTGCCTGAGGCTTCGGGTGGGAAAGAGAGATAGAAACAGATAAAGGAGGCTCTAACTCACACAAATATAATTAACACTGCACTGAAAAGGGTGAAAGGAGTGTGTGGGAGTTAGGGAAAAGAGAGAATGCGTGAGGAACACACAGAAAAGTAACATAGGCTAAAGGTAAATAGAAGGTGACCTAATTGACCAAAAGCTTTTGGCACAACATTGATCACCTATTTTAAGCGTGAGGAATCAGATTGCTCCATTACTGACTGAGCTTTTCCTGTTGATTGCTATCTCTTGTTTCTGTGTAACTTCAGGAGTGAGAGATATTGAGTGGGGGATGTTTGGTGCCCATCATTATATTAGGTTTAGCAGGAAGACTATAGTTTGACACCGAATTTGAACAATGTTCCATTCCAAGAGGAATGATAGGAGATCTTTTGTAACTGTTATAGCATTCGAGAATTATTCAACAGTGCAACTAGTCCCATTTCATGCTGCTACAAAGCGTAAGTAATGTCATAATTGGATCTTGGTTCAAAACATCATAGCTTGCTGTGACTAATTGGAATTTCATACTGAAGCATTGAACGCTTTCAAGTCATGTGTGCATGGTAATTGCCCCTTTGTTAGTGCAGTGACCAGAACACATTGGCCTGTTAATATCTCCGACCTGCATGGTCTTTCCGTTCATGTCTCCTTTCCCATTTGCGGGCCGAAGGGCCTCCTTCTGCATTTATAATAGATTTTAAGAAAACATACGGAGGGTGGGCAGCGGGATGCCAGGAAATAGTCCGCATCCTTTAGCAATTGTCTAACCTTTTCAAATCTGAGCGAGTGTGCATCGTCCGACTGTATGAGACAATGAGGCTAAGATAATTCACAGGTACGCCACTTAGCAGAAGCTCCAGGAACAACACTGTTTAATGAGACAGAGACAGGAAGACCCCTGCAGTCTTGATGACGCAGGATCGCATAAATAAATAAAATGGAACGTAGCTGTAGAAACTCACACTGTGACAGCGGGTAGCTTGATAATTATCAGTTGCATGAAGAAAATAAGATTACAGGAGGAATGTAAAGGGAATCTCTTCATACTGCCTCCTTCTCCTCTTTGTGAAAATAATATGAAATTTATTGCGTTCAGGGATAGATGTCAATCATGGTAATGAAAAGGACACTCTGTAAGTGCAGCGCTCTCATACAGCATGGAGGAGGCTTTGTATTTATTCTTTGCAAATGAGCAGGAGATAACCAGGTTGGCGACGGGGATGGGGGAGAACTGTATTCAATGTTTACTGTTTAATAAAGAGGCAGTTGTAACTTTCTTCATGGGAGTGCGAGGCCCAGTTGAGTGTCAGGAGCCTGGGACTCTTAGTCAGCCCCATCCTTAATGGAGAGGCAATGGCCAATGTTATTATCATGAGACTGTGCATTCAGAAACTCAACCAATGTTCTGGATGATGGAATTTGAATTCAATAAAAATCTGGAATCCAGAGTCTGTAATGACGGACCAGCCTGGTAGGACTATTGTGACCTTACCTTCCACCATTACTGAGAAAATGATCATAAGATACAGGAGCAGAATCAGACCATTTGGCCTGTCAAATCTGCTCTGCCATACGATCATGGCTGATATGTTCCTCAACCCCACTCCCCTGCCTTCTCCCCGTAAGCCTTTATCCCCTTACTAATCAAGAACTCATCTATGTCTGTCTTCAATACACTCAATGACTTGGCCTCCACAGCCCCCTCCCTGCCCTGTAGGGATTCTCTAATTCTTAATATTGCCAACTGGCTGTGAAACACTCTGGGCTCTCCTGGTGACATGAAAGGTGCTATAGAAATGCAAACCTTACTGGGTTCTTTCAGCGACATCCCCTCAGTGTTGCCATGAGATAGATACTTTCTGCTTCTGTTTGCAAAGGGGGAGGGTATCAAAGCATATCCCAGGGCTACCCGAGCCCACCCCCAGCACTGCTCCAGATAGAATCGTAGAGTCATAGAGATGTACAGCATGGAAACAGACCCTTCGGTCCAACCCGTCCATACCAATCAGATATCCCAACCCAATCTAGTCCCACCTGCCAGCACCCGGCCCATATCCCTCCAAACCCTTCCTATTCATATACCCATCCAAATGCCTCTTAAATGTTGCAATTGTACCAGCCTCCACCACATCCTCTAGCAGCTCATTCCATACATGTACACCCTCTGCATGAAAAAGTTGCCCCTTAGGTCTCTTTTATATCTTTCCCCTCTCACCTTAAACCTATGTCCTCTAGTTCTGGACACCTTGACCCCAGGGAAAAGACTTTGTCTATTTATCCTATCCATGCCCCTCATAATTTTGTAAACCTCTATAAGGTCAACCCTCAGTCTCCAACGCTCCAGAGAAAACAGCCCCAGCATGTTCAGCCTCTCCCTGTAGCTCATATCCTCCAACCCTGGCAACATCCTTGTAAATCTTTTCTGA
>NC_057717.1:103397933-103410055 GCF_004010195.1 Chiloscyllium plagiosum | reverse complement strand
CATTAAGTGTATAAGTCCTGCTAAGATTTGCTTTCCCAAAATGCAGCACCTCGCATTTATCTGCAGTAACAGCAAGTCCTTGAGAGGCTCCAGTCACTGGGCCCTGATGTACCTCTGCTGTTCCCAAACCTCCTGGACCTTTCCAGAATAAGGGCTGGTCTAGTTGACCCTGTGAGGTACATGGATCAGATGTAACCCAAATCCCGGGAGGCCAAACAATGAAACTGAGCGCTAAGATGGGGAAGGAAAATATCAAAAAAATTAATTTTAAAAAGACAAGAGACACGAACGTATTAGCAGGATGTGGTGTCCTTGTACATTAATCTCTGAAAATTAACATCAGCTGCAGTGAGTGCTGAGGAGGGCGAATGGCCTGTTAATCTTTATTGCGAGTTGGGGAATGCGAATAATGAAAATATACTGCAGTTAGCTAAGGCTCTGGAGCAGACACATGGAAAACTGTGTAGAATGTACCTCATTCAAGAAGGTTCATATTTGGAGGTTCACTCCACAGGTTTCTGCGATGAGGAAACTAGCTCCTGCAGAGAGATTGAGTAAACTGGGTTTATATTCACTGCAGCTTAGAGGAATCTTGGTAATCTGATTCAAACATAAATTTCTTAAGGGACACAACAAAAATTGTTTCCCCCAGCTGGGAAACTGGGGAAGAAAAATCAAAGAATTGTGGATGTTGGAAATCAGAAACATTCACAGAAATTGCTGAAGATACTCTGCAGCTCAGGCAGCATCTGTGCAGAGAAAGCTGATTAATGTTCAGGTCCAGAAGGATGTGTGTGTGTGTGTGAGAGAGAGAGAGAGAAAGACAGTCTCTGTGTGTCTGTGTATCTGTGTGTGTGGGGGTGGAAATCTACAACACTGCATCCCTCGCTCAGGAAAACTGTGAATGCTACATTTTATGCCTCGGGGGTATATACAGAGATGCCACACTAGCTTCTAGGCATGGAATAGGAGTTTTACTCAAGGCCTTAATGTGTATTCCCTCATGCTCACAGCAGCCAGATTCAGTCAAGCTTTTTTCTCTAAGTGACCTCAGAGAAGCTTAACCAATGATATTCAGTGAACAAATAACCAAACACTGAGCAACTGAGCAGTACTGAGATGAGGAGACATTTCCTCACTCCCGGGTGGTGTATCTCTGGAATTGTCCCTCTCAGAGGGACTTATGAGTGTTCAGTCCATAAGACCATAAGACGTAAGAGTGGAAGTAAGGCCATTCAGCCCATCGAGTCCACTCCGCCATTCAATCATGGCTGATGGGCATTTCAATGCCACTTACCCGCACTCTCCCCCTAGCCCTTAATTCCTTGCGAGATTAAGAATTTTTCAATCTCTGCCTTGAAGACATTTAATGTCCCGGCCTCCACTGCGCTCCGGGGCAATGAATTCCACATATCCACAGTCATTGAATATATTCAAGAGAGAGGTCGATAGATGTGCAGACATTGAGGGAACCAAGAGACATGGAAAGAGAGGAGGCAAGAGGAGTTGAGGGAGAGGATTAGCCATAGTCTAAATGGAACAGGTTTTAAAGGCTGAATGGCCTCCGCCTTACTTCTATTTCTCATGCTTTGACACCTTAAACGTCAAAGCTAGGGTCACTCAGGCCCGGATACTCATTCCTCATCAGCTTAGAGATTCGGAATAAGCTATCAACTATCCAGTCAATAAAACCAAGACCCAGCATGGATCTGCAACTAAAGATGTAAAAGGTAGAATTAAACTCCATATCTGACCCCGAGGTTCCACGGCAAGCATCAAACAAGATAAAGGCAACAGCAGTTTGCATTGGTATGGCATCTTTAATGCAGGAGATAGGTACTGAGGTGTTTTAATATAAGTCCATAAACAATCAAAGAAAGAGACATTAAGTCGGGTGGATGGTACCAAAAGATTAGCTTTGAAGGCCATGACGGAAGTATTGAGGTTTGGACGTAGAAGACGGGGTTTGTGGGAATGGGGTATCGATTGCAGAGCTCACAACTTAGAAGGTGAGGCCGAGAAAGGGGGTTGAAGGCATTTCACAAGGCCGAGAGAGTGCTCAGTATCGACTGTAGCCAGTAATGGAAACAGCGTAACTTGAGGAATTGGAGGAGACACTGAGGAACTGGAGGCTCTGGGAGGCAAGGCGCAGGAGTGCTGCACGAGTGAGTGGGATTGCTCTGCGGGATCTGGCTTTGGAAGTGGACCGTCGGACGAGCTGGAATTGACAGAGGGTGGGGAGCTGAGGCACCGACGTGTTCAGCGTTGGAATGGGCAAGTTCACTGGAAAGCCCCAGGTGAGACCTTCCAAATGGGCCAAGGAGGTACAGGAAAGCACTGCTGGTCACAGAGAAGCCCAGGAACCATAACCTAAGCTCTGGATCAAACAGGAGACTCGATTCAAAAACAAGAACTTGAGAACTAGAAGCAGGAGTATACCATTTGACCCCTCATTGCTCAATAAGGTCAGTGGCTGGTGTGACCGAGGCTCTACTTGTCTGCCTGTCTCCATCGCCCTCGACTTCCACACAGATCTGAAGCTCAGCTTGGGAGCCCATCAGTCACATTCCAGGGAGCACAACCTTAGAGTAAATAAGCAATGCTGTTAAATGTAGTTACATCTGACTTCCCCGATATTAAAACCATTTCTCATAGGCAGACTGTCAGTGTGAACACTGTATAGCAAGCTGAGAACCTCGAGAGAGATATCATGAAGGATGTTAAACTTGGGTCAACAGAATATTAATACATTTTCTCATGACTGACTTGAGAGATTTTCAATTAATTCTTGTAGTCATTCTGCAACAGACACGGAAGGATAAATAAAATTAGAATGTACTGAAGTGGGTGATACAGCAGCACCGACTGCCGATTCATCCACTGTTTTTACTTCAGTGGGATTTCAAGTTGGACAATGAGCATTTTGTAGTGAATGTAACATAATCAGCCAGGTGGACCTCATAGATTCTGAGTTCCCTGATTGGGCTGTTAACCTGGTCCAATCAGGGAGCCCCGGTTGACAGGTATAACCAGGAGGGTAAAAATAAGCATTACCACACTTAGGTGGTAGTGTGGGGGTTAAATAAAAAAAAGATAAGAAAAAATAAGAAAAAAAAGGGAAAAAAAGAGAAAAAAAAAATAACCAGGAGGGTCAGAGGTCCTGCTCACTCTGAGAGCTGGCTCTGAGGGAGCTGGATCAGTGTGTAAGTAAAGGGAGACTTGGTGACGGGATACCGGCCTCTGTGGAGTTATTTCAGTGGCGACGAGAGTAAAGCACGCTCCTGAAGAAATTCACTCACAGCAGTCGCCTTTGAGTTGGAATAAGCATTTCCGGCATCGTGCTGTTATTTGGGAAGCCACAATCCTGCCATCGAAGACAGGGCCCAGTATGTGGAAAGAATGTGATATGTTTCCTGGGCAAATGACATTGTGGCAGATGAAAATCAATCAGTAATTCACCTGACAGCTCGTGGACCCTCAGCTTTTTTCAGTTATTAGGAGGTTAACTTTTCCTGAGGCACCAGATACTAAAACTTTTCAAGAGTTGACGGATTTATTTAAGGAATATAATAGACCCAAGCTTCCTCTAATTCTGAGATGCTATTGGTTTTACTCGTCAACTTGAGAAGTAAGGGAATCCGTATTGGGATTTTTGACTAGGTTAAGACGACTCACAGAGGTGTGTGAGTTTGGTTTAATCCTTAATGAGGCACTGAGAGACCTTTTGGAATGTGGGATTAATGATGTAGCCATACAAAATCACCAATTGGCTGAAACTCAACTGGACTTCAAACAGGCACCAGAACTGGCTTTATCATTGGAAAGTGCAGCAAGTGGAGTATATAAGTTGCAGTGTATTCCGATGGAAGTGGACACCCTCACCAGTCTAACTGAGCTGGGGGAACACCACATGAGTGAAAGCAATTGCACATCCTCACTCAGTGTCAAGGGCTCACCACTTGTAAAGAAAGGTGACTTGGTGATGGGATACCAGCCTCTATGGAGGTATTTAACATTTGGAGAGACTGTTGTGGTCCTTCTCTGACCTATCACCTTCTCCCTCACCTTCATCTACCTATCGCATTCTCAGATGTCTTCACCCCAACCCAATCCCCATTTATCTCTCAGGCCCCCGGCCCACAAGCCTCATTCCTGATGAAGGGCTTATTCATCGATTCTCCTGCTCCTCGGATGCTGCCTGGCCTGCTGTGCTTTTCCAACACCACACACTCGACTTGTGGTCCCTCTCATGGCAGGTTTGAGAAATTCTCAGACTTCCATCTCACGGCATCCTCACACAGTGCAATGGAAGCACCCTGCATCTACGTGACAGCCCATCACATCCTCAGGATACTCAGGGGCTTCGCAGGTAGAGGGTCAATGCTGCAGCACAGTTACTAAAAGACAACACAGCTCAGTCACAGATCTTTTTAACCAGGTATGCTAGGGCACAAGGAATTGAACCCTGGTGTCCTGCCTCAGAGGTAGGGACACTGCCACTGGAAACTGGAACCTTGAGGAAGATTTTTCTAATCACCTTGCTCAGGGATGTCATTCTGCACCTCTGGAGCAGGTGGGGCTTGAACCCAGGGTGCCTGGCTCAGAGGTAGGGACATTACCCCCTGCACCAGGAAAACCCCTTCCCAGGAAATGACAACTTGGAAAAAAATGACCTGAATGGCATTGTCGGTCAGAGGAACCTCAGCCAGGAGTCTGGGAAATCCCTTTGATACTTTCTCCTCGTGCATGAAGGCAATCTCCCAACAAAATTCCTGTTGGATATTACCGGTGAGCCTGTTTAAACTGTCCATCTTGAATGAGAACAGGTAAACGGCCTCTAGCTCATGCACCATCTCCATCTTCCCCTATCCTACACACATTTTTACAGGCATGCTTCTAACTTTGGTTATCCTAATATTCTTCACTCCAATGCACGCCAGCCAGCCATGAAATGTTGGCACAGCCAGAGGACAGAAGTTGTTCATGGGACATTCCATGAGGTTTCCATCCCACGGGACCACCAGCCTTAGACGCACCCACTTGGCCAACTCAAGGCTTGCTGTTTCAATACCAACGTCGCCCACAACCCCACGATGACTCTTACCCCTCGATGCCGACGATAGGATAAAATTAAACTCCACTGCCCTGACTGCTAACGAGGCAGCTGAAAGTTCTGGATAATAATGTAGATGAATAGTGACATAATAACTGGAGCTACAACAAGACAACTTTCCCTCGGTGACGGTGACCTTGTTAAGAAAGAGGAACGACACTCCTCAAACACTGCCTCTCGCTTGGCTAAGTGGGTGCACAGACCTCATTACCCTGAGTCTGACAACATTTGTTACTGGATCGCCTTATGGTGGAAGTGCACACCTTGCATCTTGGCTTGGCTCTGTCTGTTGAAAGGGAAAGGGACTAACAAGCTCATGAGCGCGCAGTGAAGTGCTACTGTGACTGGTCTAATCCTCCAGGAGCCCAAGTTTGTACTCTAGGGACAAGGGTTCAAATCTCACCATGGCAACTGCTGGGATTTAAAGAAAAAAATCATGAGTTGAAAGCTAATCTCATTAATAGTAGCCATAAACCTGTTAGCGATTGCTACTAATGCCTTTTAAGGAAGGAATTCTGCTATCCATACCTAGTCTGGCCCACAGCAATGTGGTTGACTTTTCCAATCATATAATCTCTACAGAGGACACTCAGCCCATCGATGCCTGATGAAGAGCTTATGCCCGAAACGTCTATTCTCCTGCTCCTCGGATGCTGCCTGACCTCCTGTTCTTTTCCAGCACCACACTCTCAATTCAGCCCATTGAGTCTGCACTGACCCCCTGAACAGCATCCCATCCAGACCCACCCTATCCCCATAATTCTACACTTACCATGGCTAATCCAAATAGACCACATACTACGGGGCAATTTAGCATGGCCAATCCACCCTGACCTGCACATCTGGATCGTGGGAGGAAACCGGAGCACCCGGAGGAAACCCACGCAGACACGGGGAGAACGTGCAAACTCCACACAGACAGTCACCTGAGGCTGGAATCGAACCCAGGTCCCTGGCGCTGTGAGGCAGCAGTGCTAACCACTGAGCCACAGTTTTGTTCCAGAATTGACCCAGCAAACCACTTGATTGTAACATACCATGATGAACTCTTTTAAAACAAGAGGATTTACCAACAGCAGATGGACTGCAGTGGTTTAAGAAGGCAGCTCAACACCACCTTGTCAAGGGCATTAAATGTTGGAACTGCCAGTAACACCCACATCCTGTGCAGTCATCATGTTTTTTAATGCCGTTTTTAAGTTTCTTGTCTCTTGCTGGAGCTAGCAACGCTTGCTGGTAGATGAAAAGTCAGAGAGCAAGCAGACATGTCAGAGTATTCATGCTGTACATTGTATTGAGGGCATGGGGGAACTGTGATTATGGTGATAGACCAACAGGTAACTAACAGTGACTTCCCCCGAGCAAGCTGGGAGAGGATTGCACCAGTAACAGAGAAACGGCTAAACTGGCATCAGCCACGTATACTGGCTCACTATTAACCCATTCACAGGGCTCACTGTTACCCCCTTCACAGGGCTCACTATTACCCCATTCACAGTGCTCACTATTACCCCATTCATAGGGCTCACTATTAACCCCTTCACAATGCTCACTATTATCCCCTTCACAAGCCTCCCTATTACCCCCTTCACAGGGCTCACTGTTACCCCCTTCACAGGGCTCACTGTTACCCCCTTCAAAAGCCTCACTGTTACCCCCTTCACAGGGCTCCTTATTATCCCCTTCACAGGGCTCCTTATTATCCCCTTCACAGGGCTCCCTATTATCCCCTTCACAGGGCTCCCTGTTACCCCCTTCACAGGGCTCCCTGTTACCCCCTTCACAGGGCTCACTGTTACCTCCTTCACAGGGCTCACTGTTACCCCCTTCACAGGGGTCCCTATTACCCCCTTCACAGGGCTCCCTATTATACCCTTCACAGGGGTCATTATTACCCCATTCACAGGGCTCACTGTTACCCCCTTCACAGGGCTCACTAATACCCCATTCACAGGGCTCACTAATACGCCATTCACAGGGCTCACTAATACCCCCTTCACATGGCTCCCTATTATCCCCTTCACAGGGCTCACTGTTACCCCCTTCTCAGGGCTCACTGTTACCCCCTTCTCAGGGCTCACTAATACCCCCTTCACAGGGCTCACTAATACCCCCTTCACAGGGCTCACTAATATCCCCTTCACAGGGCTCACTGTTACCCCTTCACAGGGCTCCCTAATACCCCCTTCACAGGGCTCACTGTTACCCCTTCACAGGGCTCCCTATTAACCCCTTCTCAGGGCTCACTGTTACCCCATTCACAGGGCTCACTGTTACCCCATTCACAGGGCTCACTATTAACCCCTTTCACAGGGCTCACTAATACCCCAATCACAGGGCTCCCTATTACCCCCTTCACAGGGCTCACTGTTACCCCTTCACAGGGCTCCCTATTACCCCCTTCACAGGGCTCACTGTTACCCCGTTCACAGGGCTCACTGTTACCCCGTTCACAGGGCTCACTAATACCCCCTTTACAGGACTCACTTTTACCCCTTTCACAGGGCTCACTATTATCCCCTTTACAGGGCTCACTTTTACCCCTTTACAGGGCTCACTTTTACACCTTTCACATGGCTCACTATTATCCCCTTTACAGGGCTCACTTTTACCCCTTTCACAGTGCTCACTATTTTCCCCTTTACAGGGCTCACTTTTACCCCTTTCATAGGGCTCACTATTATCCCCTTTACAGGGCTCACTTTTACCCCTTTCACAGTGCTCACTATTTTCCCCTTTACAGGGCTCACTTTTACCCCTTTCACAGAGCTCACTACAATCCACTACACAATGTTCACAATTACCCCTTCATGAGGCTCATAATTGCCCTCCTCTGTGCTCACAATTACCCCTTCACAGTGCTCACTACTATCCCCTTCACAGTGCTCACTACTATCCCCTTCACAGAGCTCACTGTTATCCCCTTCATGATGCTCACAATTACCTTCCTCATAGTGCTCATGATTACCCCTTCACAGTGCTCACTATTGCCCTCTTCACAATGATTACTATTACCCCCTTCACAGTGCTCAGAATGATCCCCTCACAGGGCTCATAAGTACCTTTCATGAGACTCACTATTACTCCCCTTCATATGGTTCACGCTTACCCCTTCTGGGCCTTTCCTAGAAGCTGCCGTCTCTATCCAATCAGGTTGGGCTATTGACACCATTGTGTCATCAATGAGTTGCACCTGGTGGGTCACAAACTTCCATTGACTGAAAGAGATGGTGACAGCCAACTGTCTGCAGAGTCTATTCTGAAGACCATCACGACGCTTGTGGTGCAGTGGTAGTGTCCATACCTCTGGACCGAGAGTGCCAGGTTCATGGTTCCAACTGCTCCAGAGGTGTGTCATTAATCATTTAGAGGGGCTTTTACAATCCACGGCAGGGAGGTGTCTTAATAAAATGCTACAGGTGGGGAATGGGATCATAAAGCAAATGATGTGAGTAAGCTCAAGACTAAGGCAATTGGCCTAGTGCTGGAAAAGGGGATTAGAATAGATAGGAGGCTGTTTTTGCACACAATGGGCTGAAGACCCCTGTGCTGTATAACTTGATGACTCAATAGCAGTGCAATTTGCACGCCTGGTTGATGGGAGATTAACATTTAATCATTCCTGTTCTGGCTGGAATGGCTGAGTCATTATATGTAACTCTCTGTATTAAAGACAAAGATGAGGAGAGTGTTTTCTCTCAGGTAGTCATCAGTCTTTGGGACTCTGGAGGTACTGGAAGCAGAGTTAAAGCTGATGTGGATAGATTCTTAGGGCTGGGGGAAGCTACCAGGAGGTAAGTGGGATGTGGAGTCAAGGATATAATCAGATCAGCCGCACTTGTAACTGACGTGTTCTTATATACAAGTTGTTTCAATCTGGCTCACCAATTGTGAAGGGTGGCATGGCCTCAATGGTTCCCTCCGGGTGCTCCGGTTTCCTCCCACAGTCCAAAGATGTGCAGGTTAGGGTGAATTAGCCATGCTAAATAGTGTTCAGGGATGTGTAGGTTAGCTGCATTAGAGAGGGGTAAATGTAGAGTAATAGGGTAGGGGAATGGGTCTGGTGGGTTACTCTTCAGAGGGTCAGTGTGGACTTGTTGGGCCGAAGGGCCTGTTTCCACACTCTGGGGATTCTGTGATTCTAAGTCAGAAGTCACACGTTGGTCAAGAGTGGTGGATCGCCTTCACTAACAGATGCTGGAGCACCACACAAGGTTGACTGGACCAGTCAGTTGTAAGAGTGGTTGTTACCAGAGTCACAAGGAGCCACCACAGTCCATATCAGAACAACAAGTCATTGCAGCATGAGTGAACATAGGGCAGCAAAGAAGGAGCTTGCACTGTGCAAGTTTATCAAGTTTCTTTTTGGGGTCAGTTTCTCAATAGCACCTCACCTCCTGTTACTCACTGACAATTCATTGCTCCAATCATTCACAGATAGGTGTCACTAGCATTTGTTGCCCAACCCGAGTTGTCCTTTGAGCAGCTTGTGACATCATTTCAGAGGGCAGTTTAGAATGAGCCAAATTGCTGTGGGTCTGGAGTCACGTGTAGGCCAGAGCAGGTAAGGACGGCAGACTTCACCCTCCCCCCTACCCAAAGGACATCGGTGAACCAGACGGGATTTTAAGAACGTTCAATGACAGTGTCATATTGCTGAGGCCAGCTTTTAATTCTCGACCTTGTTAATTGAATTTAACCTCCACCAGCTGCAATGATGGAATTTGAATCCCTACAGCCTGAGATTAGCCCGTGCCTCTGGACTCTGACCCCGGAGACATTGTAATGTGATCACTTGAAGACTTAAAAGGCAACCACTTTGCTGTGAATCTGAAGTCACAGTAGCTGGGCAAGAACAGTAGATTGTATTCACTCATGGACACTGGTGACCCAAATGGAGTTTCATCATTTTAGTTTCATGGCCACCATTACAGAGACCAGCTTTTCAGCCAATAATTAATTACATTTAATTCCCTGGTGGGATTTGAACTCGCATCTGCAGTGATTGGTTCTTTTACCTTTCCAGCAATGTGCCAACTGTTCTCCTGCAGTGGGGCATTCACCATGAGCTCCTTTCAAGAGGCTTATTTGCTCTGTCAGGTAGCTGACTAAAAAAACTTGCATGTGTGAACAGTGTTGGAGATCCAGACAGCAAGAGACACTGCAGTGTCTGCAATAGCCAAGGGGAAATTAAGTCGTGACCAACCTGAAAAGTTTCTCTCTTACGCAGACACTGAGTATTTGCAGCATTTTTCTGGTCCTTTCAGATTTTCAGCAGCCACCACATTTCACTCTTGCAACAATGACATAGTAATAACGCAAAGAGAAGGGTGGGAGAAAGAAATACTGGGACTTATTTCACTGCAGCTGAGGAGGTTGAGGGGTGACTTCCCCGAGGTTTAACAAATCATAGATAAGGTGAATGAGAGAGTCTTTTCCCTAGGATGAGGAAGTCAAAAGTAGGGAGCATATTTTTAAGGTGAGAGGAGAAGGATTTAAAAAGGACATGTGGGGCAACTTGTTTTACCCAGAGAGTGGTTCGTGTGTGGAATGACCTTCCCCAGAAAGTGATGGATGCGGGGATATTTAAAAGACATTTAGATGGATACACAAATAGGAAAGGTTTGGAGGGATATGGGGCCAGGAGCAGGCAGGCAGGAAGTAGTTTAGTTTGGGATTATGGTCAGTGTGGACTGGTTGGACCGAAGGGTACGTCTCTGTACTGTATGACTCAGTGACTCTAATAGACAATAAAGAAGTTCCAATGTCCTTTTCTTTACATTTGAACCCGAGATTCAAATCCACAGACCGTGTTCTTCCAGCTCATTAGTTCAAGTCAATCCAATTAGCTCTGAGCAAACCTGTTTGAGACTTCAAATTTGCAAAAAGGAATTAAACAAGTTGAGCAAATTGAACTTCAGTAGCATCTGCCAAGATTAAACTTGTAAATTCCGGTTTATCAAAGCTTAGCATAGTCCAAGCTCAAAGTGTAAAATTTTTATTGGATGTCATTGGATTGTCAGCACCTCGGATTTGGCAAGTGCTTTGTAATCACAACTACTCTGAGATTTTTCATGAATGTTCCAAATCTCGCTGAGGGAGGGAGGGAGGTGCGTCATAACGGGTTGATTTGGAAATTCGCCCAAACTGACTGAGGGTCACACTGCACACGTGCGTTGTCACCTCTATTTTACTGCTCGCTTGTCATCCAGAAGTGACAAGCTGCTGCCAATTCGGCTCTCGGCTGCGGTTTGCCCGAACTTTATCGTGACCAATCTGATTTCTGGTTGTGGCGTGCCTTTGGCCACGAGTCCAGGTTAGGTTCGCTTTGGCAGAGCAATGAGTCTGGGGCGGCACGGTGGCTCAGTGGTTAGCACTGCTGCCTTACAGTGCCAGGGACCCAGGTGCGATTCCTCACCTCAGGTGACTGTCTGTGTAGAGTTTGTACATTCTCCTCGTGTCTGCGTGAGTTTCCTCTCGGTGCTCTGGTTTCCTCCCACAGTCCGAAGATGGGCAGGTTACGGTGGATTGGTCGTGCTAAATTTCCCATGAAGTGCAGGCCTGGGGGAGTTAGTCAATGAAAATGCAGGGGTAGGGATGGGATACTCTTCAGAGGGTTGGTGTGGGCTGAATGGCCTGCTTCCACACTATGCGGATTCTATGATCCCTTTCAGGCGTGCAGCGGAGGGGTATTTTGCCTCATATTCTGCTTGGAAAACTGAGCTTCACTCCTGCAGTTATCAGGCCCAGATAGACCCTGGTGGACCACAATCTGAAGGAGCAAGGCTTTTGGCTCCAGTCAGGTAAAAACAATGACTGCAGATGCTGGAAACCAGAGTTTAGATCAGAGTGGTGCTGGAAGAGCGCAGCAGTTCAGGCAGCATCCAAGGAGCAGCAAAATCGACGTTTCAGGCAAAAGCACTTCATCAGGAATAGAGGCAGGGTGCCTGCAGGGTGGAGAGATAAATGAGATGGGGGTGGTGGTGGGGAGAAAGTAGCATAGAGTATA
>NC_057717.1:103387024-103397417 GCF_004010195.1 Chiloscyllium plagiosum | reverse complement strand
TTTGGAGGTGGCAGAAATGTCGGCGGATGGGATTTGGTTTATGCGAGGGTTGGTTGGGTGGAAGGTGAGCACCAGGGGCGTTCTGTCCTTGTTGCGGTTGGGGGGGTTGGGTCTGAGGGCGGAGGTGCGGGATGTGGACGAGATGCGTTGGAGGGCATCTTTAACCACGTGGGAAGGGAAATTGCGGTCTCTAAAGAAGGAGGCCATCTGGTGTGTTCTGTGGTTCTCTTTCGGCTCCTGTCAGCCTGGACTTTAGATTTTAAATCCAGTTCCTTTACTTGGCTTCCATCAGGATTTGAGTGGGTTCAACCACACTCCAATAAGACAAACGCACTGTTGTATATTATGGTCTGACCTTATTTGACAGCGACTCTGAAGTCGTTCAGAGAGGCATCTCAAAATGAAATTGCTTTATACATTTGGGCTCATTAATGTGAAAAATGAAGCAATGGATACTTGGGAGGATTGACCAATTCAATGCTGTGCATCATTGATTATGAGCGCGTTAAATGTTATTTCTGGTGTTTCAGCTGCATCTCCAAAGTTAAATAGGAAACAGGCCCTGCAGAGCTGTCATATTCTCAAATGTTATTAAGGGAGATATTGTTCAAATTGATTGGCATTTCTCGATTCTCCCCTGAGTGATTCTGTTTAAAATAACTGAGCTCGGGCTGCCACAATCAGACAATGTGGAGGAATTCATCGACTTCAAGAGAAATTATAGTAAGGAGAGACTTTAATGTAATTCGCAGTGACCTATTTCACATAAGATGCGAAAGAGTCAGGATGCATTGCTCTGAGTGTAGAATCAGGCTGTACATCATGGTGACATCTCGATGTATGATAAACTCACTGGGGGGGGGGGGCGGGTTTCGGTGTGAAAAATGACAGCAGGAACAGGCCAGGTCGGAGCAAATTACTGCAGATACTGGAATCTGGACTGAAAATGAAAATTGCTGCAAATCATAGCAGGTCAGCCAGCATCTGCAGAGAGAGAGAGAGAGAGAGACTCTTCAGCAGAGTCATCTAGACTTGAAACGTCAGCTTGCTCTCTCTCCATGGATGCTGCCTGACCTGCTGTAATCTCCAGCGTTTGATGTTTTCAGTACGGGAACAGCCTGACCTCCCCACCCGCCCCCGTTCCATACCAGTGTTAATACTCTGTTTGAATCCCCCCCATGCCGCCTGCTTCATCTCAGTCTGTTAGTATATTCTTCTGTTCTCATGTTTTTCCCCTTTAACCCATTCATGTTGTTTGCCTTCATCACTGCCTGCTCCAGAGAGCTCCACATTCTCCCCACTTCCTGGGGAGATAGATATAGAGTTATAGAGTCATAGAGATGTACAGCACAGAAACAGACCCTTCAGTCCAACTTGTCCATGCTGACCAGATAACCTAAACTAATCTCGTTCTATTTGCCAGCATTTATCCCATATCCCTCTAATCCCTTCCTATTCCTATACCCATCCAGATGCCTTTTAAATGCTGTAATTGTACCAGCCTCCACCACTTCCTCTGACAGCTCATTCCACACATACTCCACTGTCTGCGTGAAAAAGCTGCCCCTTAGCTCGCTTTTCAATCTTTGTCCTGTCACCTTAAACCTGTATCCTCTAGTTTTGGAATCCCCCACCCCAGGGAAAATACCTTGACTATTTACCCTACCCATGCCCGTCATGATTTTATAAACCTCTATGAGGTCACCCCTCAGTCTCCAACGCTCCAGGGAAAAAAAAACCCAGCCTAGTCAGCCTCTTCCTGTCGCACAACCCTTTAACCCTGGCAATATCCTTGTAAATCTTTTTTTTTTTTAGATTAGATTACATTACAGTGTGGAAACAGGCCCTTCGGCCCAACAAGTCCACACCGACCCGCCGAAGCGCAACCTACCCATACCCCTACATTTACCCCTTACCTAACACTATGGACAATTTAGCATGGCCAATTCACCTGACCTGCACATCTTTGGACTGTGGGAGGAAACCGGAGCACCCGGAGGAAACCCACGCAGACACGGGGAGAACGTGCAAACTCCACACAGTGGGTCGCCTGAGGCGGGAATTGGACCCGGGTCTCAGGTGCTGTGAGGCAGCAGTGCTAACCACTGTGCCACCGTGCCGCCCACAAAGCTTTCAAGCTTCACAGCATCCTTGCTATAGCAGATCTCTCGGATTCCCTGCTGGATTCATTACTGACCATCTTACAATGATTACCAGAATTTCAGATTCCCTCGCAAATGAAGAGCCCTTTTCTAACTCTGTCAAATTTTAAAAACCTCCATCGGGTCAACAAAGTCACTATGAAAATGTTGAAACCAATGTACAAGGCAACATAAGAGAAAGGTCCTCTAGCATAATTTCCTTTCTATGCATTTGAGATTATATGACTGTTTGGATGAACAGATATTCCCTGTGAGGAGTCTAAAGAGTCATACCAGACTTGAAACGTTAACTCAGTTTCTCTCTCCACAGATGCTGCCGGAGTTTCTCCAGCAATTTCTATTTTCGGTATCCACAGGGGCCTTGCCTTTACTCACACGTTCCATATAAATGCCTGCTCAATTCCCTTTGAAATAAAGGCCCACATTCCATTTACCTTCCCTGCTGTCCACTGAATGGGCTAGCTTTTTGTACATTGGTAGTGTGTGTACAGATCGAACTGCCCGAGGACGTGGAAGTGCTGGTACAATTACAACACTTCAAAACATTTGGGCAGGTACATGAATAGGGAAGGTTTAATATGGGCCAAACACAGGCAAATGCGACTAGTTCAGTTTAAGAAAACTGTTTGGCATGGACTGAAGGATCTGTTTCTGGGTTGTATGGCTCAATATCTAAGGGCCACCAAGTCCTTCTATACTGCAGCGTTCTGCAGTCTTTTCTGATTTAAATAATATTGAGCTCAATCAACAATATGAGACTGAAGCTTCAGTGCCACCTAACAATGGTGATTTTTCCAATGTACTTTCTGTTTTGCCCTGTCCTACACACTGGGCTCAAAACGTTAACTCTGCTGCTCTCTGCGCAGACGTGCTGAGTTTCCCCAGCATTCTCTGTGTTTATATCAATCACACTTGCAACTGGCTGTCCCTTTAACTGAGAGCATCCATGAGACACCAACTAATTTGTCCATTTCAAAGTTAAACTTTATTGTTCGGTAACACAAAAAGAAACCATGCGCACTCACACTGAACAGTCTGTTGTTTCCTCTTTTATAAGTATCGGTATGCTTAAATGTAAAAAGGAGTGTCCAATCACGACATTACAGCTCGCCTGATGTCTTTACAACGTGGAAAAGGGTGACATTGTAGAGGACCTGGTGACCGTTATTCCACGTATAAAGAACCCGGTCTCTAGGGTTGTAGTCCAGCATGGATATGTGTGAGTACTGGTTGTGAAATGGAATATCAGTGTACTCATAGCTTGACGTATTAGTGTAATAGGCAAAATAAATCTTGGCGCCAGCGAGATGGGAGTTTGTGACGTAGAGCGTGCCGCAGATCACAAACGACTCCCCAGCGCTCCGCTTGGGGTAGCCCGTGTCCCAGCTCTGGAGGATCTCCAGCGTCTGGGAGTCCAGCCGGCTGATGACGATGTTGCCCGCGTTCTGGTTGGTGGTGTAGACGGCCCACAGGCCGCTCTCGTCCACCATCAGGTCAATGTCGGAGAAGCCGCCCCAGGAGTAAGGGTAGGTGTTGTTGTAGCCGGCTCCGTCCAGGCTCCGCTGCACCAGGACGCTGCGCGACCGGAAGTGGTACTTGATGACGATGTTGCTCTGGTACTTGTTGTAGTACAGTGAGCCGTTGAAGACCACGTGGCCCGTGCCTGCCCAAGGGTGGGGCAGGCGGTAGATCACAAACTTCTCTCCCTTGACAAAGTCGTTGAAGGAGCGGAACTCGCGCACGGTCCGACCATTCAGGTATCCATCCATGTACCACAACTAAAAAGACAAATAGAACAGTGTGAACACAGCAACATTAGCAGGAGGTAACAGCCTTCTTATTATTCCTGGGAGAAAGTGAGGACTGCAGATGCTGAAGATCAGAGCTGAAAATGTGTTGCTGGAAAAGCGCAGAAGGTCAGGCAGCATCCAAGGAGCAGGAGAATCGACGTTTCGGGCATGAGTCTTTCTTCAGGAATGAAGAAGGGCTCATGCCCGAAACGTCAATTCTCTTGCTCCTTGGATGCTGCCTGACCTGCGCTTTTCCAGCAACACATTTTCAGTTCTTATTATTCCTGGACAGGATGTGGGCATCACTGGCTCGGGCAACATTTAATGCCCATCCCTAATTACCCTAGAGGGCAGTTAAGAGTCAACCACATTGCTGTGGGTCTGGAGTCACATGTAGGCCAGACCAGGTAAGGATGGGATTCTGTTGAGTCAGTCAATCCATCAATCAGATCACGGCTGGTGTTTCTCACAGAAACTAATTAGCGATTTGATAATTGTTCAAAGTTACAAAGAGAAAGAAAGGAGTTGGTGAGTGCTATAAGGCCAAATCCGCTGAGATTCAAAGGCATTCTGTTCCACTGTGACATCAGTGCAATGTTGAACAGTGAGCATTAATGAATTCCCCAAGCTGATTTTAATGCTTAACCATACACTAGTCTGACTAATCAGCTCGACATGTTGTTGGTTTTAGGTCTGAGTGGCTGGCAGTCCAAATGTGTTTGCTAACCTTTTTGTTTTTGGGTTCCAACAGAGCCATTGTGCTCTGCGCACCTTTACAAATTGGAGTCTGGCTTGATCGATACTGTGTCTTGTAAGACTCTTAGCCCCTCTGGTAAAGCTGTCATCTCAGCATTTCAGGTCATTGCTTCCTCAAGTTTCATCAGACAATGAACACTCCCAACCAATGCATGGGCACCAGGAGGATGGCAGGTGAGGGCAGATCTTCTAATCTATTTGTCCCAACCCCGTCTTCACACTCCGCACCCACCTCCCCCCATCCTCTTCATCTCAGCCTCAGCGTATCTTCCCGTTTCTTTCCCCACTCATGGATTTGTTGGGCTTCCTGTTGTGCTAATTCCCGACCCCCCCCCCCACCCGGTGTACATTGACCATTGTCACCAAAAGGACTTTCTCCAGAATTCCTGGATGACCGTATTAATGACTGTCTGATGTTCACTTCCTGTTGTCTTGCCTCCATTTTCTTTACACGTGAAAATGCCAGCATGAATTGTGCTATCCATTATTGGGACGCGAGCATTGCTGGCTTGTCCAGTATCTCCCACCAATCCATAATCACTGCTGCCTGGATCCACAGCGGTGGAACTGAGAGTCACACTCAGCCGTGCAAGAGGACAGCTAAGGGGACAGCAGTCCAGCACATTGCTGTGTGTCTGGAGTAGGCCAGACTGGGTAAAGACTGCAGATTTCCTTTCGTAAAAGGCAATGATTTCGCAGTCACCATTATTAGGCTGACTTTCAATTCAAATATCACCAACTACTGTGGTGGGATGATAGAGTCATAGAGATGTACAGCATGGAAATAGACCCTTCGGTCCAACCTGTCCACGCCAACCAGATATCCCAACCCAATCTAGTCCCACCTGCCAGCACCCGGCCCATATCCCTCCAAACCCTTCCTATTTATATACCCATCCAAATTCCTCTTAAATGTTGCAATTGTACCAGCCTCCACCACTTCCTCTGGCAGCTCATTCCATACACGTACCACCCTCTGTGTGAAAAAGTTGCCTCTTAGGTCTCTTTTATATTGAACCCTTTCAAGTTTCACAACATCTTTCCGATAGGAAGGAGACCAGAATTGCACACAATATTCCAACAGTGGAACTCACAACATATTTTCTGGATTCGATGGATGGCTCCAGTTCATTACCCCTGTTTTACTGCACATTTTTATTAATCCTGAGCCAGCATCTCACCAGATTTTACTTTCTGAGGGGGCTTGACAGGCTGGATGCTGAGAAGAAATTTCTATCTACTGAAGAGAAGCTCCAACTCGGGAACATAGTTACAGAATAAAGGGGGAACTCATATAAAACAGAGGTGTGAAGGAATTTCTTCCCCAAACCGTAGTAAATGTCTACATCTCTTTACTGCAGAGAGTCATCGAGGTTAGATCCCTGGAAGTATTTAAAAAAGGAGAGGGCTGTAAGTTTGAAACACTTGAGGAGCCGATATGAGGAGCTGGCATGAAAAGCAGTTGACACCTGCAACGTATCTTACAAAAGGGTGGGGCAATTTTGATGGGCCAAATGGCCAACTCCTGCTCCTATTTCTTACACTTTTATCTTCCAGACAGCACTCATAAATTTATTCGTCTGCACGCAACAAAGAATTGCTCATAAGGAATGGAAAAATCGGGGTTAGACAGCTGTGTGGAATGGGACACCACAATGGCAGATTGTTTTTGCCGTTTGGACTGGATAAAAAGCAGAGAGAGCTCCACACTTGCAATGGGGTAGAACAAGGAGACCTTTATCCTGTGCCTAACCCCATATTTGTACTGTTCTTGGGGCCGCTTGATTTCCCAAACTATATTGTCGTCTTGAGGAGCGCAACTCTCCTTCTGCCAAAATAATACAAGGGGTCCATTTACTCCTGGCACACAACTGTGCAGGGAGTTACATAGACAACGGATGCCTTTGGAAGTGATTCCATAATCTGACAGGAACATCTCCATGAGCTGAGCTTCCTGGGAATGTGAAAACTCTAATTTAGAGCAGGAATATTATTCCTTTGTGGCTCGTCAGGGAGTGTCACTCACCAGCTAAGCATTACTCTGTAAAGGTTCAATTTATTGCGACTCCTAAATGCTGAAACATTGTGATATTAATTAATATCAACTGGGCACAGTTAGATTAGTCAACAATTTAGCAACAGTGGCATCATTCACTTATAATTACTGATGTAGATTATTTAAGAACAACCTATTAATCCCACCGTCAGAACATAAACCATTGCAGTGTCATCAGTAACATACCAATTAATTACCTCGAGCTCACCATGAATGCTAAATGGGTCATTACCAGGGAAGCTGTTGCAAAAGACACAATAATAAATACAGCCAGTTGCTCAACATGAGTGACATCCCTAACATTAGAAGATTAATATTTCATTAGTGATCATCAGAGCAAAATAGCTTTGACTGATGGAAATATATGTAACTGTGACATCTGTTACTCTTAGTTGAAGGTATTCACATATCAGGGGGACTGCTTTGTGACTGACCACACGACAGGTGGGGAATGACTTGGAATGATCTCCCACAGACTGAGGAAGATCATACAGTGGGACACCAGTTCTACAGGTGAGGATGTTCCTACAGTGGGAGATCAGTTCTACAGGTGAGGATGTTCCTACAGTCAGAGATCAGTTCTACAGGTGAGGATGTTCCTACAGTGGGAGATCAGTTCTACAGGTGCGGATGTTCCTACAGTGGGAGATCAGTTCTACAGATGAGGATGTTCTAACAGTCAGAGAGCAGTTGTACAGGTGAGGATGTTCCAACAGTCAGAGAGCCGTTCTACAGGTGAGGATGTTCAAACAGTCAGAGAGTAGTTCTACAGGTGAGGATGTTCCAACAGTCAGAGAGCAGTTCTACAGGTGAGGATGTTCCTACAGTGGGAGATCAATTCTATAGATGAGGCTGTTCAGACAGTCAGAGAGCAGTTGTACAGGTGAGGATGTTCCTACAGTGGAACACCAGTTCTACAGGTGAGGATGTTCCTACAGTCAGAGAGCAGTTCTACAGGTGGGGATGTTCCTACAGTCAGAGAGCAGTTCTACAGGTGAGGATGTTCCAACAGTCAGAGAGCAGTTCTACAAGTGAAGATGTTCCTACAGTGGGAGATCAGTTCTACAGGTGAAGATGTTCCTACAGTGGGAGATCAGTTCTACAGGTGCGGATGTTCCTACAGTGGGAGATCAGTTCTACAGGTGAGGATGTTCCAACAGTCAGAGATCAGTTCTACAGGTGAAGATATTCCAACAGTCAGAGAGCAGTTCTACAGGTGAAGATGTTCCTACAGTGGGAGATCAGTTCTACAGGTGAGGATGTTCCTACAGTGGGAGATCAGTTCTACAGGTGCGGATGTTCCTACAGTGGGAGATCAGTTCTACAGGTGAGGCTGTTCCTACAGTGGGAGATCAGTTCTACAGGTGAGGATGTTCCAACAGTCAGAGAGCAGTTCTACAGGTGGGGATGTTCCTACAGTCAGAGAGCAGTTCTACAGGTGGGGATGTCCTACAGTGGGAGATCAGTTCTACAGGTGAGGATGTTCCTACAGTGGGAGATCAGTTCTACAGGTGAGGATGTTCCAACAGTCAGAGAGCAGTTCTACAGGTGGGGATGTCCTACAGTGGGAGATCAGTTCTACAGGTGAGGATGTTCCTACAGTCAGAGAGCAGTTCTACAGGTGGGGATGTTCCTACAGTCAGAGAGCAGTTCTACAGGTGGGGATGTCCTACAGTGGGAGATCAGTTCTACAGGTGGGGATGTTCCTACAGTCAGAGAGCAGTTCTACAGGTGGGGATGTCCTACAGTGGGAGATCAGTTCTACAGGTGAGGATGTTCCTACAGTCAGAGAGCAGTTCTACAGGTGGGGATGTTCCTACAGTCAGAGAGCAGTTCTACAGGGGTGGATGTCCTACAGTGGGAGATCAGTTCTACAGGTGAGGATGTTCCTACAGTGGGAGATCAGTTCTACAGGTGCGGATGTTCCTACAGTGGGAGATCAGTTCTACAGATGAGGATGTTCCTACAGCGGGAGATCAATTCTATAGATGAGGCTGTTCCTACAGTCAGAGAGCAGTTGTACAGGTGAGGATGTTCCTACAGTGGGAGATCAGTTCTACAGGTGAGGATGTTCCTACAGTGGGAAATCAGTTCTACAGGGGCGGATGTTCCTACAGTCAGAGAGCAGTTGTACAGATGAGGATGTTCCTACAGTGGGAGATCAGTTCTACAGGTGAGGATGTTCCTACAGTGGGAGATCAGTTCTACAGGTGAGGAAGGTCAAAGGGAACAAAATTGGTTCTTTCTCTCCTTTCAATTCTACATAATTTTCTCAAATCACTAGATGTGTGTCCAGGCAGGTCGGCACATTGGTAGGGAGGGACCCAGAAACAGTTATACTCTCTGGCTGTTCTGTGCATGGTTTCTGCATTAATTGTGTCATTTCACAGACTAATATCCGTAATCAACCTAAATTTATCTGTGCACCAAAAGCTAAACCAGGCAGGAGCCGCTGAGGCAGGAGCTCTGATATATAAGTCATGCAGAACTTGAATAATTCTGAAAGGCAACACAATTTGCCAAAGCTCTTTGTCAGGACAATTTCCAAGAATAGCAATGTAAAGGGAAAACAGCAACCACGCTGTGTGAGAGGAGGGTGTTGATTTGTTGGCAAGTGGGCTCTGAATGGTAGAGGCATTGCTTTATGGAATGCACTTGTTGCACGATGACTGACAATTAAATGCCAAGCTTTGCTTAAATTTAAATGAAGCAGATTGACTCTGATTGGTTCATTTCCCAAGGCAATGAATGGCTGTCCTATTTTGCTGAGTTGAAATGGGTGTCATATGTACAAAGAACCAGGGCCCTGTGTATTACTAGAGTAACCTTCCAGCACCCGCACTGCAAGTCCCTCAAATCAGTTGCCAATCTTAGAAGAATTGGGGTTATTTAACATATGCTGTCTAATTGCAGAATCATAATCATGGAAAACTTTTAAATGGAAATAATTGAGGAGTGGGTCTTGAAGATTCTAAGTGAATAATAGTTCAACCACTTGGTAGAGGAATCACATTTTCAAACCACAGCACTCCAAATTCTTCTCCAAATCATCCCTTCAGTCGTCCATCTTTCCCACAACTACGTTCCATCCAGAGTTCACTAAATAAACAAGTAAACTCCGTGACCCGTCTCCCTCTGCTGGGCACGTGTGTAATGATCTGGTCGAAGCCACAAGGTCAAACCAACTTTTCTGTACCGCAACATCCTTCTGATCATTTCTAATGTTTCCAGTCTGGGTCTGGTCCACCTACCCGATTCTCTGTGCTCGAAGCCAGAGTGTCAGTCATCCATGCTCCAAAGCGGGAGCCAGAGGCCCGGACGGTGAATGGGTTACTGATCCCCGTCAGCTTCCCACAGCCTGCAGGATGCCACAACAGATAAGTTTACTTCGGGCTAGATCAGATCACAAGTTATTCAAACATTCAAATCTTTTTGGGAATGTTCAACAGATTGGGCTGGAGAACAGGTCAAAGGCCAGCAACGCGTTTCAATTAAGAAGGGCTTGGCATAAATGTTGGTGTTCAGGGAAGGCACACTGAGCACACATCCAACTCAGCACTGATGGTCAGGGCAGGGGGAACGGTGAAAGGGGAGGGGGGAATGGTACAAGGGGACGGGGGATGGTGCAA
>NC_057717.1:103376776-103384291 GCF_004010195.1 Chiloscyllium plagiosum | reverse complement strand
GGTGTGGGGGTGATGGTCAGTGGAGGTTCAATGGTATATAAGCAGGGGGGGGGGAGTGGTCTGAGGGGAGGGGTAAGTGATGGTAAGGGGAGTGCAGGGAGTGGGGTACATGGTTATCCAGATGACTGATAATTTTCAATGTGGGAAGGGGCAAGAGGTAAACCAGTGCTGAGCTGCCATCATCCTGAGAATAAGCACTGGGCCCTTGTGCCTGTGTTAGCTCATCACTGCAGCAGTCACAATCACGGAGTAATGAAAGTGTCCCAGAAAGGGAGGATGTCAGAAGCCTTTACCTAGTTTCTGCATGCAGGCGTGGAGCCTCTGCTCAAGAAGCATAACCCGGTGCTGGAGTTCCTCATAGTCATAGGCGCCCATTTCTTCCTGGATTCCCAGCAGGACCACTGACAAGTTCCGAACTTCTTCCTTTAACTTTAGAATCAGTCTGGCGTCCGACTTGTATTGATCGAGGACCGGTATCAGTGGCAACAATTCATTCATCTTCTCCTTGAGTTCCTGTCAAATGTCAAGGCAGTTTGCTGAATCAGAGTCTTTTCACAATAAATACCTAATCCATCAGAGTAATAGCTCACCCTTCCCTATCGCTCTGTTACTTCAATCGTTGCTCACTCAAATCAGTTTCATTTAGAAACACTGAGATCCAGACATCAATTACCACTGAGGCCATGACCAGGTTCAAGCAGATTGCTAAGGCATTACCATACGAGGTAACCAGACATCACACAGAGTTAACAGGATATTGTACCGGGATAAGCAGCTCTAGTTAGATGGAAACATAGACAATAGGAGCAGGAATAGGCCATGAAATGTTAATGTCCTGTAGGGAAGGGAGCTGCTGTCCTTACCTGATTTAGCCTACACGTGACTCCAGACTCACAGTAATGTGACTGACTCTTAACTGGGCAATTAGGGGTGGACAATAAATGCTGGCCTCCCCAGCCAACCTGTGAATGAGTTAAAAAATAATCCAGCCCTTTGAGCCTGCTCCACCATTAATATGAGGAGAAAGTGAGGTCTGCAGATGCTGGAGATCAGAGCTGAAAATGTGTTGCTGGAAAAGCGCAGCAGGTCAGGCAGCATCCAGGGAACAGGAGAATCGACGTTTCGGGCATAAGCCTGATTTAGCCTACACTTGACTCCAGACCCACAGTAATGTGACTGACTCTTAACTGGGCAATTAGGGGTGGACAATAAATGCTGGCCTCCCTATGAGCTTCCTCACACCTTTATCATCTTATGGCCGAAACGTCGATTCTCCTGTTCCCTGGATGCTGCCTGACCTGCTGCGCTTTTCCAGCAACACATTTTCACCACCATTAATATGGTCATGGCTGGCCATCCAACTCAGTCCCCTGGTCCCACTTTCTCCCTGTGATCGCTTTCACCCCAGGAACTATATCTATCTCCTTCTTGCAAATATTCAATGCTTTGGTTTCAACTGCTTTCTGTGGCAGAGAGTTCTACAGAACCCCGCCCCCCCCTACTCTCTCGGTGAAGACATTTCTCCTCCGCTCAGTTCCAAATGGCCGACCATGTATCTTTAGAGTGTGACCCTGGTTCTGAACTCCGCGGTCATCGGGAATAACCTTCCTATGTTTCCCCTGTGTAGCCCTGTCAGACAGATGACACAAGTATATTTGAGGGTAAGATGGGTATATGCCTGATGGAGACAAGTATACAGAGTTATGGTGATTTGGTGAGATGATAAAGGTGTGAGGAAGCTGATATGGAGGATAAATCATCGTAGCTCTGGTCACCACACTGGAAAAGGAAGTCACTCACTATCCCTACCTCCCTTGCTGTCTCACTTCACTCACTATCCTCACCTCCCTCCCTCATTTCACTCACTGCCTCCCTTGCTGCCTTATTTCACTCACTATCCTCACCTCCCTCACTCTCTCATTTCACTCATTGCCCAGCCTCATTTCACTCCCTTATTTCACTCACTATCCTCACCTACCACACTCCCTCCCTCATTTCACTCATTGCCCCATTTAACTCACTATCCTCACCTTCCTCATTGCCTCATTTCACTCACTACCTCCCTTGCTCCCTCCTCTCACTTATTCTCTCCCCTTCCACCACCCCCACTCACTGCCCTCTCATTGCCTCATTTGCAATCCTGGTCCCTCTCACTTGCCTTCCTATCCCTTTGCCCTGGGTGATGAGCTGGAGGGGGTCAGTGAGGGGTCAGCAATTCCTGGTCAATTCAGATGCCGAAGTTGCATAGAACCCACAGTGTGATGATATCTGATCACCCACTCTGTAACTGAAGAGCAGAACTGGTTTGAGAGGTTGTAGGACACACAGCTCGGGGAAACTGCAGAGGACTACTCTTGAGCAAAGGGGCTTAGATCTCATTAAGTGATAACCTCGTAGGCAGCATGGCAGTCTGGGTACAAGCCCCAGGGACCAATGAGGTCCTTATCTCTGAAACCCCTCCAACCCAAAATCCTCTGAGATACCTACCAACCTCTATACCCCTGGTCACAGTCCCTTCATCATTATTGGCCGTACCTCAGGTGCCTGGACTCCAAGCTCTGGACTCCCATCTCTCCATCTCTCCCTTGCCTTCTTTCTCTCAGAATCTTCTAAGACCTGCTGCCTTGGCTAAGCCTTTGGTCAGCTGAATGTGGCCTTAAGTCGCCCAGGGTTGAATTTAATTTGATAATTGTTCTGGTCCTCGATTGCCAGGTCATGTTAATATACAGAACGTGCACTATAAATTGTTGTTGCCGGGGGGGGGGGGGGTGCGGGGGAATGATGTAGGGAATTCAGTGATGCCTCCAAGACTCATAACATTTGCCTTGAGGAAACTGATGCCCAGAATCTTCCTCCCCAATGACCACATAAGCTAATGCATCTCGTAGACAGGCTAGCACAGACATGGTGGGATACTGGTATTGTCTGTTAACCAGTACACTACAGGACTAGCCTAGTGGTTGGAGGTTATGGGTTCAAATCCAGCCCATGGCAGTTTCTGGAATTTAACTTTAGTTAATAAATCCTAAATTCAAGACTTGACATTAGAAATGGTGACATTTGTTTAGTAAGGGAAATTTGTTATCATTACCTTTTTTTAATTCATGAGGGTGTTGCTGGCTGAGCCAGTCTTCATTGCTCATCCCAGAAGGTGGTTAAGAGTCAACCATGTTGCTGTGGATTTGAAGTCACGTGTAGGCCAGACTGGGTAAAGATGGCAGTTTCCTTCCCTAAAGGACATTAGTGAACCAGATGGGTTTTCCTCCCCCACAATCAGAAATGGATTTGTGGTCATCATTAGGTCCCTAATTCTGATTTTGACTGAATTCAAATTCCACCTTCTGCCATAGCAGGATTTGAACCTGGGTCCCCAGAACATCCTGATGAAGGGCTTTTGCCCGAAACGTCGATTTCCCTGCTCCTCGGATGCTGCTTGGCCTGCTGTGCTTTTCCAGTACCACTCTAATCTAAACTCTGGTTTCCAGCATCTGCAGTCCTCACTCTTCCCCAGAACAGCGTCTGGGTCTCTGGATTAACAGTCCTGCGATATTACCACTATGGCTGTCACCTCCCTATGACTTCAGACCCACGGCGATGTGATTGACTCTCAGCTAGAATGTGGAGCTAGCTGAGGAAGCTAGTCAGTGCAAAGACAATTATGAATGGGGTTGATCCCATCAATGAATGAACACAAAAGTGTCCTCAAATCCTGCCTTGTTAACTGCCTGTTACAGGTGGCGCTTTGCAGAGAGAGATACTGAAAGGAATTCAGCTGAAACCATGCCTTTCCTCAGTAACAATGCAAACAGCCATGTGGGAACAGGATATCATTATACCTGCACATGCATCTTTAAAGAAAGTAGATGTAATTTGTGTCCAGTAATTTAATCTGACAGTTTATCCATAGCTAAATTGAAACGTTTTGCTTGGTTTGGCATCTAATTTATGAATCAGCGAATGTAACATCAATCTCCTTGACACTTGTTTTGCTTATGAAATTCAAAATCCTTGTCTTAAAATACACCTACATCCCCCTAGACCCCTGAATGACACTAAATATTGTTTACAAATTTTAATCAGATGGCTTTTTTCATTTTAACAAACAGAATGCATTAGCTGAAAAAGACAAGGAAGCTGGGAAGAATGTGTTAATAAACAACGTGCCTCAAAGTCTTACATTAATCTACAGCTGCTTCTCACAGTGCAGGGGCTGGGAAAAGCAACAGATGATTTATGAGCACCTACAAAGCTGATTTTTTTTTTAAAAAACTGCGTATTTTGCTGCAAACGTGAGGAAGCCCTATAATTCTCCACTTGCCATCTCCCATCTGAATCCTTTAGTTCCAGACGTCAGCAATTCCATTACCAATTTTAAATAAAAAAGATGCTTGAGATACAAAGACAAAGTAACGTTTGTTGTCCATCCCTGGGTGATGCTGGGTGCATCAAAGGAAACGTGATGGGCTAGTGGTGTTATAGCTGCACTCTTCACCCAGAGACCACGTTAATGTTCTGGGGACCTGGATTCAAATCCCATCATGGTAGAGTTTGAATTCATTTTTTTCAAGAA
Source organism: Chiloscyllium plagiosum (assembly GCF_004010195.1). Lineage (NCBI taxonomy): Eukaryota > Metazoa > Chordata > Chondrichthyes > Orectolobiformes > Hemiscylliidae > Chiloscyllium > Chiloscyllium plagiosum. The sequence goes on along the minus strand of NC_057717.1, from coordinate 103,379,721 downwards.
AAAATCTTGAGTTAAGAGTCCACTGTCAATTGTTGGAAAACCCATCTGGTTCATAAATATCCTTTAGGGAAGGACACTGCCATCCTGATCTGGTATGGCCTACGTGTGACTCCAGACCTATAGCTTTGCGGTTGACTCTTAACTGCCCTCTGGACAATTAGGGATGGGCAATAAATGCTGGTCTAGTCAGCGACACCCTAATGAATAAATAAATTTTAAAAATTGCATTCCCATAATGTTGTGTGCAAGGCAGTGATAGAATTGTGACCCAGCGGTGATGAAGGAACAGTGATGTATTTCCAAGTCAGGGTGATGTATCATTTAGAGGGGCATTTGTAGCTGATGATGTTCACCTCCAATAGCATTCCATTTTAGGGATCACTTGCTAAATCTATATCCCTAGGAATTGAAGACAAATGATATTTGTTTTCTTCAGTTTTGTCTATATCTAGAAATGCTCTTACACAAAACTGAATGTTCTTTTTCCCCATCAACAGATTACCCATTTTGTTTTTAACATTTATTAACTAACACCAATGAATCATCCGCATTTTCCAATTGAATAATTTATGTATAAAGCCTGATAAGAATAATCAGATTGATTTAGGTGAGGGAGAGGTAGGGAGAGGGGGAGAGGGCTTAAGTAAAATAGAATTGGAAGGGGGAGAATTGACAACGATCTTGGTTAGGAGATTAGTAGTGAGTGAGTATTTGACCTGGAAGCAGCTGATGAGAGGGGTATGTGGGATTTCAAGACTAGAGGGCACATTTTTAAGATGACAGGAGAAAAACTTGAAAAAGATATGGTGGCAAATATTTTACACAGAGGGTGGTCCCTGTGTGGAATTAACTTGCTGAGGAAGTGGTGGATGAGGGTACAGTTACAACATTTAAAAGATATTTGGATAAGGACATGAATAGGAAAAGATTGGAGGGATGTGGGCCAGGAGCAGGCAGATGGGACTAGTTTAGTTTGGGATTATGTTCGGCACAAACTGGTTGGATCAAAGGGTCTGTATCCATGTTGTATGTCTCTGTGATTTTCTGAGTCTCATAAGGATCTATGCTGGGACACAGACATATAATTATTGATGACATTTATTAATGATAGTGATAACACAATAGAAATCCGCAGAGCCAAGCTCATCAATTACACAATGATTGGTGATGTAAGGGATATGAATGGACGCATCAATGATAAAAAGATATTTCAAGATCACACGACTGTGGCAGATAGACCTCATCATAGGTAAGTGTGGGGCTGTCTAACTTTGATAGACTTAAGTCTGAGAAAAACGAAGTGGTGACAAGCTATGAATAGGGAGGTGTTGGAAAGTATTGATAAAGTGCATTTGCACATTTCACTCAAAGGTAGCTGTCAGGAGCAGAAATGAATTGCAATGGTTAATGGAAAATTAGCCTTCATACCCAGAAAGCTAGATTAAATGGGGGAAGTGGTTTTGCAACAGCTATGTAAATCTCTGATTAAATATGCCTGGAGTCACTCTGCATTGTTCTGGGCAACAGACTTTAGAAAGAGCATGGGGTAGTCTCGCCAGAAACATCAGCCGCTGTCTAATGATCAATCATGTCGGAAATTGTTTAACCCTGTGGGTTAGTTTATTTAAAACAGTAAAACACATAATAAATTGTGAAGCAGACATTTCCGCAAACCAACTCATTTCTCTGGGAAACAAAAAGAAATTGTTGGAAAAGCTCAGCAGGCCCATGGAGAGAGAAATCAGAGTTAATGTTTCGGGTCAAGTGACCCTTCCTCAGAACTTGAACCGAAATGTTAACTCTGCTTTCTCTCCACAGATGTTGCCCGACTTGTTGGGCTTTTCCAACACTCTCTATTTTTGTTTCTGACTTACAGCAGTTCTTTCAATTTTCATTTGTATATGTGCAGCTTGCAAACCCACAGCAGGTCAACAGACAGACAGAGTCACAATACTGTATACACACAGCACATGGTGCTCTTAAAGGTGAGCTCTGTTAAAGGCATGATTTGGAGATGCCGGTGTTGGACTGGGGTGTACACAGTTTAAAAAAAAATCACAAAACACCAGGTTATGGTCCAACAGGTTTATTTGGAAGCACTACCTTTCAGAGCTCTGCTCCTTCATCAGGTGTTTGTCTTAAAGGCAAGGTACACGTACAACAGATCTCCAAGAATTAAAATGTGAAGATCAGTTATATAAATTAGCAGTGAAGATTTAACTGGAGCTGAAAAATAATTTTTCCATTCTACCTCTTGCACTTTTCACAATTCCATGTGTTAAAAGTTGGTTATTCAATTGGAGCATTTAAGGTGTTGAAAGGATCTAGACGGGCTCATGGGGACTGTATGACAGAATCAAAAGGAGAGAAACCGGGAGACATTCCATCTCACAATGGGTTATAAACAGGTGGAACTCTCTCCCACAAACTTCCCTGAACTGCCTGATAATTTACCACTTATGAAGGAGTTAATTCTCAGAATTAATGGGAAAATGTATCTATTAACTCATATGTGTGTTCATCAATTCAATTCAATTAATCACAAGCAAGTACCTGCTCTGAAAGGCACTCTGTGAGGTCTCTGTATATACTCATTTTCTATATCCAGGTTATCCCTCATTTTAAACAGCACTCCTCGTTATAAACAAAATGAATTCCCTTTGCTCTGAATTGTAAATATTTGATTTGGTTAAAGGTCCAATTAAGACTTTCCTCCAGACAGGCCATCAGTTAAAGTCTCCCAATCGCTCAGCTCCAGGGCAATTAGGGATGGGCGACCAATGCTGGATTGATGCCCACGGCCCTTGAAAGAAAGGAAGAGGAAAGAAGAATATTGTGTGATCTGAGGTGGGTTAAGAAGCTGGTTTTTGAATTTGCTGTGAGGAAGGATTGCCGACCTACAAGGTAGGGAGTGAAGTTCAACACCTTTCAGGGTCCTGGGCTTT
>NC_057717.1:103337274-103376276 GCF_004010195.1 Chiloscyllium plagiosum | reverse complement strand
ATGGCTACTTGGTCAGACAGTCCTATCCAACTGGAGATTCATTTGTGCAATGGTCGGGAGGGAAAGTGGTGATGAAAAGAGATTTCCCCCTTGGGGGGGCTGCACTATACCTGGAAATTTCTGTTCAACAGGTTGGTTTGGCTCTCTGATGCGACTTTCAACCTGGCGTTGAGAACCTTCATCAATGATTCTGTGTTCTGTACATACTGGAGATCACGGTAAGTGCGCAGATCCAGGACCTCTATAGACTGTGAGATGTTCTGAACCTGGAACATGAAGTGTTGCATTGATCAGACAGATCCAGTCCCTCCCACATACATGTTAGAACAACAACGTACATTTCTGTACAAACTTTAGCACACTAACACCTCCCCAAAGGCGCTTGATGGAAGGTAAGTAACAAATAATATTGGACAGAGAGCTACAGAGGGAAACTTGGAGCAATTGGTCACAGGCTTGGGAGGAGAAATAGTTTCAATGAGTTTCTAAAAGGAAGCGTGAGGTTTGGGGCCTTCAGAAAAGGATTTTTAAAGTTTAGGATGTTGGCACAAACAAAGGAACAGCTTGCCCACATGGCTGTAATCTTGGAGTTAGAAATTTTGACAGGACCATTTTCAGACATTTAGTACATAGAACGTGGAACGTTACAGTGCAGTACAGGCCCTTCGCCCCTCGATGTTGCGCTGACCTGCGAAATTAATCTGATGCCCATCTAACCTACATTGTTCCATTATTATCCATTTGTATGTCGAATTCCCGTTTAAATGCCCTTAACGTTGGCGAGTTTACTATTATTGCAGGCAGGCTGTTCCATGTTCTACTACTCTCTGAGTAAAGAAACTACCTCTAATATTTGTCCTAAATCTATCACTCCTCAATTTGTAAAAATACAAAGAGTCTGATGCTCAAGACACCCATAATTTTGTTATGGACCCCCTCAAGATATTTTAAGAAGGTAACTAGACCTTAACTTTTTCTTATTTGAAAAGGCAGACAGGAAGTGTTTGTTCCTGATGCAATGCAACTGCTCAAATTACTCGCTGATAAACAAAACACATTTTATTTAGATATTATAGTTAAAATACAACCAAAGAAAGAGGGATTAAAGAATAACTTAACTCTATTGGAAAATTTAACAGAATAACAGATGCAGTAACTATTCCTAATTAACTGTTCCAATTTAGTAACATCCATGATTGTCAGCCATGGTTGAATGACGGAGCAGACTCAATGGGTTGAATGGCCTAATTTCTGCTCCAATGTCTTATAGTCTTATCCATAAACACACGCTTTGGTGAAAAGGCAAATTCTGACATGCAGTTCTCCAACTTAGGAGGAAAAAAATACATCAAGCGAGAATTCAGAGAGACTAGTAGCCAGGAGACATTCACTGAAGCTCCCAACTCTGTTGAGACCCCAATAGCTTTGGGTGTTACTGAAAAACAAACAAAAGCCAGAAATCCTGATCTGCGAGAGCTGGCCACACCCATTCAGGCTGCATTTAAGAAAAGCCAAGCCTCCAGAAATGTTTACCTTCTCCCAGACTGCTCAGCACCTCTGCCTTACAACCTCTCTGAAAAAAAATCCAGTACAAAGCCATCGTCGCAACCAAAAAGACTCACTTAGCTCATGATGGGCGCGATATTTCATCTATAAAACAAAGAACAGCAGATGCTGGGAATCTGAAGCAAACAGAATGCAGGCAAAACTCAGCAGGTCTGGTAGCATCTGTAGAGAGAGAGAAAGAATCAATGTTTTATGTCTTGTTCTGGAGCAGGGACACTGGACTTGAAATGTTAACTCTGCTTTCTTCCCATAGATGCTGCGAGACCTGATGAGTTTCTCCAGCATTTTCTGTTTTTGTTTCGAGACTTCGGTCTGCTGTTTTTAAGGAAAACGGAGATGGTGCCGATGAGATTCAAAGTTGCAGACAAACTTTGGCAAGCTTTCTACATTAATATCACAATGTCCCCAACTTTGTTTCCGGAGAGAGATGATGGAACAGAGATCGAAGCAGAGATAGTGGAAGGGGGAGAGAGAAAGATGGTGAAGAGAGAGAGAGAGAGAGAGCAGGGAAAAGGTTGGGCAGGGGGCAGAGAGAGAGAGAAGGTGACAGAAAGAGATGCTGGGAAGGGAGGGAGAAGAGGGACAAAAAAGAAAGAGCAGGAGAGACAGAGAGGGTGTGGAAAGACAGAGGCACTAGGTGGGCTAAGAAAGAGAGAGAAGACAAAGGGGGATGGAGAAGAAAGAGAGCAGTGGACAGAGGGGAAAAGAGAGATGGGGAGAGTGAGAGCGAGAGACAGAGAGAAAGGAGTGAGTAGAGACAGAGAGGGAGAGAGAGAGAGAGAGAGAGGAATTGACAAGGAGGGGATAAGAAAGAGAAAAAAAACCCGAAAGAACTGCAGATGCTGGGAATCAGTAACAAAAACAGAAATTGCTGGGAAAGCTCAGCAGGTCTCGCAGCATCTGTGGAAAGCAAAAGCAAAGTTAACATTTCTGGTCCAGTGACCCTTTTCCGGAACTGATTGCAGCTAGGGAAAGGTTGGTGCATATGTTGAAGTCGGGGTGTGGGATGGAGGGTGGAGTAAACGACAGGCGGATATGGAACCCAAACAGAGAACAACAACTGGGCAGACAGAGGACCTGGGTAAAGGTCAGCCTGGGAAAATGAATAGCTAATGGACACCATTAGTGGCTGACAATGGGATGGTTGTCATGACAGGGGTCTGGTGTGTGGGGGGTTGGGTTAAGGACATTGGAGAAGTTGCTCATGCCCTCAAATTATTGAACTCGATTTTAACTCGTGAAGGCCACAGGGTCTCCAAGTTGAAAATGAGATGCTGTTCTTCCAGCTTGTGCTAAGCTGCACTTGAGCACTGCAGCAAGCCTGAGACAGAGATGTTGGCCAGGGAACAGGGTAGGGTGTTGAAGTGGTAGGCAACTGGAAGCTCAGGGTCATATTTGCAGTCAGAAAGTAAGTGTTTTGCAAAGTCTGCACTTCGCATTCAAAGAGAGAGACGGGGAGACGTGGAGGGGTGGAGCAGAGAGAAAATGGTGAGACAGAAATGAGAAGGGAATAGGCAGAGAGAGGAGGAGGAGAGAGACTGACTGGGCAGGTAGAGAGGTGAGCTTACCATCTGCAGGATGCACCCACCTTAACGTGTCTACGTGCTCCTGGGACTGATAGTGGAAGATGATGGTCAGTAACAAATGCACCGAGTTGGAGTTGTGGATGGAACAAAAGTTAGCCCCATCTCTTATTGGCTCAACCACAAGGTCAAGCAAAAGCCAACAGTAACAATGAGGTTCCAATTCCTCACAGAATTACGCCTTTCAGCCCATCGGGTCTGCACCACAACATGCCAAATTAGGGCTCTACCTATTCTATTCCATCTCAACACCATGTTCCCACATGCCTTGTTATGTTTCATATCGCGAATAGGATCAAGGATTGAATCAACGATCAGATAAAAGGCTGGAGATGATAAGACAGCCGATGGACAAAGCAAAAAACACAGATATCTGTGTGGGAGGTTTGGGTATTTGGAGAGAAAGGGGAGTGGAGAATAGACCTTCTTCAGTAGTCTGGTGGAAAGCACTCGTTAGAGAAACCGGCCCAAGCAACAGAGAAACCCCACAGAATTAACCAACAGTTGGAGCATCTGTATAGTCCCCTCCCCAACCTCATTGACAAGACTGACCTCCTCGGGTTAAGTAAATTAATCCGCTCGGATTTTGGCGCTGAGCTGTAAGTCAGAGTGTCAATGGTTACCCAGTTGGAGGGGAGAGGGGTGGTCAGTGTGGTTTAATGTGTGCGATTCCAGAGTGCTATCAGTTAACATACAGCATTGTTTCACCAATGCCTTTTAGCATGGAGTCATACATAATGGAAACTTCACACCAACTTGACTGTGCCAACCAAGTCTCCCAAACTAAACTAGTTCCACTTACCAGTGTTTGCCCCATATCCCTCTAAACCTTTCCTACTCATGTACCTGGCCAAATGCCTTTGAAATGGGTAAAGGCCATTCGGCCCATTGACACTGCTTCAACCAGGGTATAGACAAAAAAACCTGCAGATGCTGGAATCCAAGGTAGACAAGCAGGAGGCTGGAAGAACACACCAAGCCAGGCAGCATCAGGAGGTGAAGAAGTCAACGTTTCGAGTGTAATGCTACAGTCCTGAAGAAGGGTTAGCTTCTCCACCTCCTGACGCTGCCTGACTTGCTGTGTTCTTCCAGCCTCCTGCTTGTCAACCAGGATATGCCTGATCTGGTCCCTCAACAACATTTCTCCACGCTGGCCTTTGACGGCTTTAACATCTCGGATGGACTCCTGCATGAGCTCTCAAACGCGTCTCGACTTGGCTGGAGAAGAAACTCTGGCAACTTGCTGCATTCTGTAGGAGACAGGAGACAGGGTGGGAAGGCTCAACCTCTCTGTTTGAAAGCCTGCAGGAGGTGACAGTTGTCACCGAATGAGATGCATGGAGACACCACGTCAAAGAAAGCCGAGGACAGGTTAACCAAGCTGATTGGCTCAGCAAATATTTGCCAGGTAAAAGTGAGGACTGCAGATGCTGGAAACCAGAGTCCAGATCAGAGTGGTGCTGGAAAAGGACAGCAGGTCAAGCAGCATCCGAGGAGCAGGAAAATCGACATTTCGGGCAAAAGCCCTTCATCCACCAAAAAGTTATTTGCCAGAGACCAGTCGAGAAACGTGCCTGAAACAGATTGTATGTATTTTATGCTTGGACACAACACCTCCTATTGTCTTTTATCAAAACTGTTCAGCAGTAGGCACAGGGTTCATTGAAATGCAACGCACGCTGATTAGATGAAAGGATTTTCAGTCTGAAACCAATGGGGGTTCTGCGTGACAAGAATTTTGGATTGCCTTGAGAGTTAGTCTTGTGGGTGGGAATCAAAGCAGCAAATGCAGAGGAAATGCCACTAACTGGGGATCCCTCTGAGAGAAGTCTGGCATGATGGATGAAGATGTTTTTATGAGACTAAGTTTAAAGCACAGTGCAGGGAATGCAGAAAGTTACCTACATGACTTGGGAATATCTGACACCTGCACTTGATTTGAAAAATATTCTTTGTTATTGATATCTCCTCTTGTTGTGCACAAAAAAGATTCAAATGAAGTGCCTTTATAATAGAGCTGACAAAACTGTTTAGACTTGTACTTATCAAATACACTGACATCTCAAACTGACCACTCAATGAGGGTTTTTACCGAGTTATAGAGTCATAGAGATGTACAGCATGGAAACAGACCCTTCGATTCCAACCCGTCCATGCCAACCAGATATCCCAACCCAATCTAGTCCCACCTGCCAGCACCCGGCCCATATCCCTCCAAACCCTTCCTATTCATATACCCATCCAGATGCCTTTTACATCTTGCAATTGTACCAGCCTCCTCCACTTCCTCTGGCAGTTCATTCCATACACGTACCACCCTCTGCATAAAAAGGTTGCCCCTTAGGTCTCTTTTATATCTTGCCCCTCTCACCCTAAACCTATGCCCTCTAGTTCTGGACTCTCCGAACCAGGGAAAAGACTTTGTCTATTTACCCTATCCATGCCTCTCAGGATTTTATAAACCTCTATGAGGTCACCCCTCAGCCTCTGATGCTCCAGGGAAAATAGCCCTAACCTGTTCAGCCTCTCCCTATAGCTCAAACCCTCCAACCCAACCTGAGAAACTTTATGGAAAGGATCTTCATTCGCAAAATGGCATATGGTGACACCAATGTGAGCTCTTTAAATTCTTTCTTTAAAATGGGTTAGATTTGAGATGATCATCTGTTATTGCTGGGGCATGACGGGACAATGCACAGCCTGTGACTGGGTGACACCAGAAATGTAATAGACTGTAATCTCCGTGACTTGTCATGCACCGAGTGGACCAGGAAATGATCCCCCTTCCAACTTCAAAGGCAGGGAGTCTCCAGCATGATAGCAACAGCTTTACAAAGATGGCTCAGAACAACAGTGCAGGAACAGGCCATTCAGCCTATCTACCTTCTATGCGTTCCCTCTTCAACGTTCTCTTCATGCAATGAGGTGGGTCCAGAGGTTCACACACAATGATCGTCTAGAGCATTGACTTCCAGCCCGGGGACCTGTTGCCAGGTATGGATTTCAGGGGACATTTCAGGGGGCGTGTTGGTCCTGTCTCCCTGCTTAGCTCCCTCTCAACCTTGTATTGCACTTCTTGCCATCCTGTTTGGCTGGATTCAATTTCCATTAATATTTGTCACTCATCGCTTCCTGTCGGAATGTTCTCCCCACTCCCTGAGTAAAGATGTCAAATTCCTGATTGGATTTATCAGTGACAGTCTTGTGGTTATGGCATCGAGATCTAGGCTCCCTTTGGGGCAGTGGCTGGAGATGGTTGAGGTGTGGACATACCCTATTGATAATTTCAGAAAACCTGATCAGCCCACCCCTCAATCTTGCCCCTCTCTAGAGTAAGGGGTTCTGGACTTTCCTCTCAGTCTTGCAATGTCTGGATGAGGGATCTTGGAGTCCATGTGCATAGATCCCTGACTGTTGCCACCCAGGTGGATAGTGCTGTTCAGAAGGCATACGGTGTGTTAGGTTTCACTCGTAGAGAGATTGAGTTCCGGAGCCACAATATCATGCTGCAACTATACAAAATGCTAGTGCGGCCACACTTGGGAAAATGTGTGCAGTTCTGGTCGCCATTTTTCGGGAAGGATGTGGAAGCATTGGAAAAGGTGCAGAGGAGATTTACCAGGATGCTGCCTGGTCTGGAGGGAGGGTCTTATGAGGAAAGGCTGAGAGACTTGGGTCTGTTCTCATTGGAAAGAAGAAGGCTAAGGGGGGATTTGATAGAGACATACAAGATGATCAGAGGATTAGATAGGCTAGACAGTGAAAGTCTTTTTCCTAGGATGTTGACATCAGCTTGTACGAAGGGGCATAACTACACATTGAGGGGTGATAGATTTAAGACAGATATCAGAGGCAGGTTCTTTACTCAGAGAGTGGTAAGGGTGTGGAATGCCCTACCTGCTAATGTAGTTAACACAGCCACATTAAGGAGATTTAAACAATCCTTGGATAAGCACATGGATGATGATGGGATAGTATAGGGGGATGGACTTAGATTTGTTCACAGGTCGGCGCAACATCGAGGGCCGAAGGGCCTGTTCTGCGCTGTATTGTCCTATGTTCTATGTTCTACCTCTAATATCTAGTATTTTGAGTAATGTAATTACTTTGGGATTGCCAACATTGCTGCAGAGGGACCACAATCCTTTCAGAAAAGTCTGAGAGAAGTAAAGTACAGCCCTGCAAGTTACTCAATGTAACTGCTTAGCAAGCTCACCTTTGAGCTGTTATTTATATTAAAAAGAATACTTTGCACTTGTGGGCATTAACACAGAAAACTGTTCAAGGCGTGCAGTGATTTAGCTTCACAGAGCCAGTGTTTATAAGCTGAAACAATTCCAAGTGATATTAATGTTGTTTGGTTTTATGGGAGGCTAAATAATTAAAGACATGATCAATAATTCAAGCTTCTGTAACTCAGAGAAACGGGTGCTGAGGGGAACCAGACTTGCCCTATTTCCCTAAGACTGCAGTTGAATTTTTCCAAAGGAGAAATAAATATAATCATTTGTCAACGGAATAAACTATTCCTTGTTTATAGTCGTATTAAAAGCATAGAAAATAGGAGCTGGACTCAACCACACGGCCCTTCGAGTCTGATCTGCTATTTAGTACGATCATGGCTGACCATCCAGCTCAGTTCCCTGTCCATGCTTTTGGAATCTTATCTGTCCAACCATCCCCCAGGAAACCATTGAACCATACAAGGGTCATGACACAGAAAGAGGCCATTCAGCCCATTTTGGCTGTGTGGCTGACTAAACCAGGCGCACATTCTAATCCCAATTTCCAGCAGAGTCCAGCACTTTAGAGGCAAATCTAGATCCTTTTTAAATGGATCCACCTCAACCACCACAGCATAAACAACCAAAAAACAAACAGCCATTCAGGCCATCACACCCTCTCCATCCATGATCCGCAAGTTAATATGAAATGCCCTTACTTCTCATCCTTTTCAAGATTGTCTCATTCCAGTGCATTTGGTAGTGTCTTTAAGCAACTCTTAAAGCTAACAATCAGTTCCACTTTTTAAAAGTCAGTTGATCCCAAATTAATGACCAACTCTGCAATTCTGGTACCTGTCCCACCATCGGCTAGGAACACAAATGTTTTTATAGTAACAAAAATGAGTTGATTTAGCACCTTCCATCACAGGACATCTCAAAATATTTTATGGTCAATGAGGTACATTTAATGGATAGTCGTCATTGGAGGAAGGCAGGAGCCAATTTGTATGCAGCAAACTCCCTGATATATGAATGTAATACTGACAGGATACTCATTTCTCATGACGTTTTTTGAGGCTAGATATTGGGTAGGATACAGAGACAAAACCTCATTGCTTCATAGAGAGTCATGGAGTCATAGAGTCCCACAGCCCAAACTGGTCCATGCCGACCAAAATGTCCATCCACGCTAACCCCATTTCCCTGCACTTGGCCCATATCCTTATAATCCTTTCCTCTCCATGTATTTGTCCAAATGCCTTTTAAATGTTGTTGACGTACCTGCCTCAACCACTTCCTCTGGCAGCTCATTCCATGTGAGCTTCTTTGCCTGCGCCACTGGATTGTTTACCTTCGCTGGAGAGAATCATTGATCTCCTTCTGCTCTAGAATTGCTAATTTCTACCACTGATACGTACCTGGACTCTGTCTCCTAATACCTGTGCTTTGAGGAAGCAGGCATGTATGAAAACAGCACGTAAAACTACTTTCAAACTACTTTCTTTAGCTCGGAGCTTTACAACAGATATTTGTTGAAGGAAACTCATAATGTATTGCAAAAGTCTGTGGAACCCCAACAGCGTCACCTTTCCTCCTGTTATGCTTATATCCGAAAATGAAGTGAAATGCAATTGTGTGGACGGATGCATGGTTAAGAGAGAGGTGAGGAGGAATTTCTTTTCAGGGGGTGGTGAATCTGTGGAATTCTTGACCACAGAGAACTATAGAGGTCAGGTTATTAAGGATATTCAAGGCCGAGACAGACACATTTAGAGTCATGGAGTCATAGAGATGTACAGCACGGAATCAGACCTTTAGGTCCAACTCGTCCATGCTGACCAGATATCCTAAATTAATATAGACTCATTTGCCAGCACCTGGCCCATATCCCTCCAAACCTTTCCTACTCATATACCCATCCAGGTACCTTTTAAATGTTGCAATTGTACCAGACTCCACCACTTCCTCTGGCAGCTCATTCCAAACACGCATCAACCTCTGTGTGAAAGCATTGCCCCGTGGGTCCTTTCTAAATCTTAACCCTCTCACATTAAACCTATGCCCTCTAGTTTTGGACTCCCCTTACTCTGGGGAAAAGACTTTGTCTATTCAACCTACCCATGTCCCTCATGATCTTATAAACCTCAATGAGGTCACCCCACAGCCTCCGATGCTCCAGGGAAAACAGCCCCAGCCTCTTCAGCCTCTCCCCATAGTTCAAACCCTCCAACCCTGGCAACATCCTTGTAAATCTTTTCTGAACTTGTTGTTATGTGATTTTTAACATTGTCCACCTCAGTCCACCACTGGCACCTCCATATCATATTCTGAACCTTTTCAAGTTCAACAGCATCTTTCCTTTAGCAGAAAGACCAGAATTGACTGAAGTATTCCAAAAATGACCTTTTAATTATTAAGGAAATGAAGGAAAAAGGCAGGAGAGTGTAGTTGAAGATTATCAGGTCAGCCATTGAATGGGGAAGCAGATTTGATGGGCTCAATGACCTATGTTTGCTCCTATCTATAATGGTTTTATTGTGGTTTTGTGGAATGATTGTCTTCCATTAAATGTAACTTGTAAAACTGAAAAAGGCGGTCCAGTTTTTAAATGTCTGGAAAATTGCAGGAAACCCCTTAGGCCCCTAGCGTTCCAGGAACTCTGGAGAAAGACAATGCTCTAGCCTGTCCCATTTCATAGAATCCCTACAATGTGGAAGCAGGCCATTCAGCCCATCATGTCCACACCAAAACTCCAAAGAGCATCCCACCCAGATCCACCCCCTTTTCCATTTCCCTGTTACCCTGCATTTCCCATGGCCAATCCACCTAACTTGCACATCTTTGGACTTTGGGGAGAAACAGGAGCAAACTCCATGTAGATATGCATTCATTGGCAACTTCTGGACAATGGACTTTTAGCCAAGTCTCAATCCCCTAGCAGTTGAGAACATAGTGCTGGGAAAGCACAGGAAGTCAGGCAGCATCCGAGGAGCAGGAGAATCAACATTTCGGGCATAAGCTCTTCATCAGGAAAGGAAAGGCTTATTCCTGAAATGCCGATTTTCCTGCTCCTCGGATGCTGCCTGACCTGCTGTGCTTTTCTGGCACCACACTCTCGACTCTGATCTCCAACATCTGCAGTCCCCACTTTCTCCTCAATTTCCCAGCAGATTGCGGCTAATTTCGTAAAAAAACATATTCAATGGAAAGGTCTCTAGTCAGGTACTTCATGGAAGGCTTTCTGAAAGATCAACCCTTTCTCCGCCAACACCTTGATATCTTCTTTAAAATCAACTATCAAATTACGAGGACATGACCCTTGTCTTTCACAGGGCTTTGAAAAGGCCAACATGGTGCCTCTATCCTTGGTCATCATCTCTAAAGCTATTTCTGTACCTTCCTGTTACATAAAGACAGCAAAGTGGAGTTTAGGGCTATGAGATCAGCTATGATCTCATTGAATGGTGGAGTGGACTGATGGGCTGAATGGCATACATAGCTAATGGATGGGCTATTGGTTATTAGGATGAACAATGTCCTACTGTAGATGTCTCGTACTGTATTATTGTCATAAAACCACACCTTATCCATCCCACCCTGGCAATGTTTTTCTACAACCTCTACCATCAAGGAGAAGGTACAGAAGCCTGAACACACGCACCAGCCGGTTTTGAAACAGTTTCTACCTTACTGTTGTTAGAATACTCCTGTGACTCTCCTTTAGTCTCTTGGACTCAAGACTGAACTCAACTCAAAAGCATGACATTAAATTTGTCCCTTTCTGCTGACTGGAAAGAGTCTTAGTGTAACATTTGTGTAACACAACCATCCTCCTGTACCTGTGTTTAACATTCACCTGTACCTGTGTTTTGTTTTTGCCGCTGTTTACCTATTATTTACTTACCTATGCTACTTAACTCTGTGACCTGCCTGTATCGCTCGCAAGACAAAGCTTTTCACTGTGCCTCGGTACACGTGACAATAAATTCAATTCAGTTCCATTCAAATCTGCTATCCTTACTTGGTCTGGCCTACTTTTGATTGTCACATGGTTGACTTTTAAGTATTCTGAAGTGACTGAGCAAGGCATTCCTTTGTATTAAACTGTTACAGAAATAAGCACTGTGCAGATCCTTGCAACAGGTAGACTGCAGTGGTTCAAGCAGGCAAGTCAACACCATGTTCTCGAGGGCAATTAGGGATGGGCCACAAGTATCAGCACAGCCATCGACCTTCACATCCCAAAAATGAGAACATGAGATGTTAGAGCAAGAGTTGGCCATTCAGCCCATCAAGGCTGCTTCATCATCCAACCAACTATTCACCTCGTTTTTAAAGATCCAGCCTCCACCACACTTGGGGCAGCATGGAGGCTCAGTGGTTAGCCCTGCTGCCTCACAGCACCAGCGATCTGGGTTCGATTCCAGCCTCGGGCGACTGTCTGTGTGGAGTTTGTGCAATCTCCCTGTGTCTGTACAGGTTTCCTCCCACAGTCCCAAGATGTACAGTTTAGGTGGATTGACTGTGCTACATTGCCCATAGTGCCCAGGGATGTGTGGACTAGCATGGGAAATGCAGGGATGGGGCAGATCTGGGTGGGATGCCCTTTGGAGGGTTGGTGTATACTCAATGGGCTGAATGGCCTGCTTCCACACTTTGGGGATTCTATGAATCTATGATTTTAAATGAATGTCTCCTTCTTCTGTACTTAACAAAAATGGATAATGTTGTTACTAATGTCATAAATTGTAATATTGCAGATTCTTGGTATCTACAATAAAATCCAAAACTCAGCAGATCTGGCAGCAAATGCTGAGAGAGGAACAGAGTTCATGTTTTGAGCCCAACATGACCTTCTTCAGAACTGAAAAGCTTTGCCAGCTTAAGAAATTAGCCCTGATTCTGAGCAAGCAATTGCAGATAAATTGGTGCTAAGATCTGAGGATGGTTGTGTTACACAAATGTTACACTAAGACTCTTTCCAGTCAGCAGAAAGGGACAAATTTAATGTCATGCTTTTGAGTTGAGTTCAGTCTTGAGTCCAAGAGACTAAAGGAGAGTCACATTGATTATTAATGCTAGGTGATCCTTTTCAAACCATGTAATGACTTCCAAGTTCAGTTGAATTATTTATTATTAGATATTACTTGAGGGAATAGACCTTTACAGATGATATAAAGCTTCAGGAAATAGCTCTTTGCTTCTTGTTGTGAACCTTCCTGAGACAAACACGGGAAAATATCTGGCAGAGACTGTTTTGGGCCTCATCTTGCATTTGTATAGCACCCTCAATTTGGTGGGCTATTCCAAAGAGGCTGGCAGAAGAGGACTTACCAGGCAATGTTTGACAGTGGGTCACTCCAGCTCAAAGAACGAGAGCTTGAGGAGAGAGGGGTAGAGAGAGACAGAGGAGCTAAGTGATGGAATTCCGTAGCTGAGGGGTTAAAGTTGCTGAAGGTACACCCATCAACGATGCAACAAAGTAAATTTAGGATGCGTAAGAGACTAGAGGAGTATTGAGAGCCTGGAAGCTTGTAGGGTCAGAGGAATAGGGAGGGGTGAGGCCATGGAGAGGTTTAAGAACAAAGTTGAGAATTTTAAAGTACCCAAAATGTTCTCATCTTTTCTTTCGACAAATTCAATGGGATTCTGTGGTAAATCAGATGTCACTTTCTGTCAAGTCTTCTGTTCACCGTACTTTTTAAGTTGAGAAAGTTCAGAAAAGCAAGATTTCTAATTTTTACAACCGAGCTGACGTTGAATCACATGACGTGACACGGAACAGTTTCGCTGTGTTCCTGCATGGAGTGGATGTAACAGTTTTCGCCTGGATTTTAAAGGGAGAGTAGGGAAATCCTCTCCAATGCCCTTGTCCAATGTTTATGATCATCACCGACAAACAATTCTGGAAAGAGGGTCACTGGACTTGAATCGTTAGCTCTGCATTCCTTCCACAGACCTGCTGAGATTCTCCAGCAATTTTTGTTTTGGTCCCTGGGAGCTTGCTGTGTACAAATTATCTGCTGTACTTTGATCTAAAATGCCAGCCTTTCTTTGCCTGATAGTGTAACAACAGTGTTTGAGCATGCTCATTTTATTGCTGAAAAGTGATGCATTTTGTCAAAATGCATGAATCAGGACAGTTTGCAAGAATACCTGTTTTTTGTTACATCTTGCAAATTGTTCTGATCTGTGTAAGATGAAAAGCTTCAATAAAGTGTGTCTTTTATCAGCAAGACTTAAGTTCTCTATGACCAGATGACTCCAAATGGATTGGGAACCCTTTTTTGAAATGGCAGCGGAAGATAGACTTTAATTTAAATGCTTTGAAATGAATCTCTATTAGGGAAATTAAACCCTTACAGCGTCAGAAAATACAGTCAGTCTCACTGCTCCTGCCAGGGTTGCCAACCCTTCAGGAATGACCTGGTCACCAGTCTGAGCAGTGACAGGAGAAAAAGTACAGGGGAATTAAAAATAGAATTCTGCGTAACCCTTCTTTTGGCCATTTGTGAAATTCACGTACCAGCAGAGGGAGTTAAGAAGAGTTAGCAAAGGATCCATGTTTCACAGCTATGTTGATTGATCGATTGTTTGATTTATTGTCGTGTGTACCGGAGTACAATGAAACGTTTTGTTTATGAGCAATACAGGCAGATCATAATAAGCAAGGATGTACTGATCAGAGGTTGTAAGAAGACTTAGACAGAGGCATAACGTTACATTGCACAGGTTGTGCACTGGGTGAGATCAATGTTAGTGAGATCAGCACTATTTGAGGCCAGAGAGCCCACTGTCATCTATCAACAAGGGAAAGTTAGCCAAAACTACACTCCCTCGCTCTTATGTGGCCCTCAAACCATGGTGTGTGCTCCCTCGATTCCTTAGCAAGTTAGTTCTATCCATACTTGAATTGGTTTTCTGGCTTCTCTTTCTGTGTCTGGGCATTTGGATTCGGATATTTTAGCACCTTGTATTAATCGGAATGCGACAATCTATTAGGATCAGCAAACTGCAATATGTGTGAATTGGTGGAAAGCTGTGATTCCTGAAGGCAATCTCAACTGTGCGACCCACAATGACTCACGGCTCGACGTGTCTTCCCAAACAAGCCCAACAATTGTGGGATAGGGTGTAGGAATACCAGACTTAGCAGGAGTGGGCATTAAATAGAGTGGTTAAGAAGATGTTTAGCATGCTTGCCTTCGTTGCTCAGACCTTTGAGTATCAAAGTCGGGACGACATGTTGAGGCAATGTACAGGACATTGGTGAGGCCTCTTCCGGAATACTGTGTCCAGTTCTGGTCACTCTGTTATAGGAAGGATTTTATTAAACTGGAGAGGGTTCGGAAGAGATTTACCAGGATGTTACTGGGAATGGAGGGTTTGAGTTACAAGGAGAGGCTGGACAGGTTAGGAGACTTTTCACTGGAATGCAGGAGGTTGAGGGTTGACCTTATAAAGGTTTATAAGATCATGAGGGGCAGAGATAAGGTGAATGGCAGGAATCTATTCCCTAGGATGAGAGATTTCAAGACTAGGGTGCACATTCTTAAGGTGAGAGGAGAAAGATTTTAAAAAGTCATGGGGACAATCCTTTTTACACAGAGAGTGGTTTGTGTATGGAATGAACTGCCAGTGTAAGTGGTGGATACGGGAACAGTTACAACATTTAAAAGACACTTAGATGTGTGCATGAATAGGGAAGGTTGGAGGGATGTGGACCAGGAGAAGGCAGGTGGGGCTAAATTTACTTTGGGATTAGGGTGAGCACGGACTGATTGGACCAAAGAGTCTGTTTCCATGCTGCATGACTCGATGACACTCTAAAAGATCTTTTGTGTCTGCTTCACCATTCAATAAAATTGTGGTTGATCTGATTGTGGCCTCAGTCCTTCTTTCCTGTTGACCTCAGATATCCCTTGACCCCCTTGACTGTCAAAAATCTGTCCAACTTAGCCTTGAATAAATGTTAAAGACGATGCTGCCTGACCTGCTGCGCTTTTCCAGCAACACATTTCCATCTCTGATCTCCAGCATCTGCAGACCTCACTTTCTCCTGTCAAAAATCTGTCCAACTTAGCCTTGAATAAATGTTAAAGACCCAACCTCCATGACCTTCTGGGGAAGAAAGCTCCACGCTCAAATGACTAGCTGAGAGAAATAATTTCTTCTCAAGTCCTCTGTTAATTTCTATCCCTTCTGTGTGGGCTTTGGAGGTCTGTGCATAGCAATGAACTCCAAAAGCTGAACATCAATAGATCAACACAACGGCATGCACAGAGTCTTGGAGCAGCCTCAGGGGATTGTAGCTCATCTCTGTCACCTCTGATTCTTAAATCATGTCAACGAATTTTACTCTCCCCACAGAAGAGGAAACATTATCCCAGAATCCAATACTATCCACATCCCTCAAGGTCTTACATGTTTCAATGAGGTCATCTCTCATTCTGCTAAACTCCAGTGAGTATTGCACAGTCTGAGGAACTTTCTTCAGAAGATAATCCCTTCATCCAAGGAATCATTCAAGCAAATCTTCTCCAAACTGTTTCTAAAGCAATTCAATTTGTTTTCAAATTTGGAAACCAAAACTGTGCACTTTACTCCGGATGGTCAGTGCATTGAGTAGGAGTTGGGAGGTCATGTTGCAGCCATACAGGACATTGGTAAGGCCACTTTTGGAATACTGTGTTCAATTCTGGTCTCCCTGCTACAGGAAGGATGTTGTGAAACTTAGGTTCAGAAAAGATTTACAAGGATGTTGCCAGGGTTGGAGGGTTTGAGCTATAAGGAGAGGCTTAACAGACTGGGGCTGTTTTCTCTGGAGCGTCAGAGGCTGAGGGGTGACCTTATAGAGATTTATAAAATCATGAGGGACATGGATAAGGTGAATAGGCAAGGTCTTTTCCCCCAGGGATGGGGGAGTTGTAAACTAGATGGTATAGGTTTAAGGTGAGAGGGGAAAGATTTAAAAAGTATATGAGGTGCAACATTTTCACACAGAGGGTGGTGCGTATTTGGAATGAACTGCCAGAGGAAGTGGTGGAGGCTGGTACAATTACAACATTTAAAAGGCATCTGGATGGGTACATGAATAGAAAGGATTTAAAGGGATATTGGTCAAATGAGTGTATTGAGTTGGAAGAGATAGGAGAGGTCTTGAATGAGTACTTTTCTTCAGTATTTAAATGAGAGGGACCGTATTGTTGAAGAGGAGAATATGAAACGGACTGGTAAGCTAGAGGAGATACTTGTTAGGAAGGAAGATGTGTTGGGCATTTTGAAAAACTTGAGGATAGACAAGTCCACACTGAAGCACATATGCACGTGCGTGCGCGCACACACACAAACCATATTCGAGCAGATCCATTGAGATATTCAGCCCTTCATGCCTGTCTTGACATTCCGTGGCTGATCTTATCATGGCCTCTCCTTTATTTCCTCCTGGGAAATAAGGCAGGGGAAGTGGCTTTAATGTGAGAATGAGGGCATTTTGGGAGCTGTGAATATAATGCTGTTAGTTTGATAATAATCCTGCAAAAGAATATGCCTACTCCACAAGTTTACGTTATAACTTGTGGCAAGACCAATTATGATGGAAATGGGCAAAAACTTTCAAAAGATGATTGGGGGAAGCTGTTGAAGGTGAAAGGACGTCAGTGAAGTGGAGTTCCGCAGGGATCAGTTCTGGGTCCTCTGCTGTTTGTAATTTTTGTTCATGACTTAGATGAGGGAGTCGAAGGGTGGGTCAGTAAATTTGCAGATGATACGAAGATAGGTGGAGTTGTGGACAGTGAGGAGGGCTGTTGTCGGCTGCAGAGGGACTTAGATATGATGCAGAGCTGGGTTGAGGAGTGGCAGATGGAGTTCAACCCTGCCAAGTGTGAGGTTGTCCATTTTTGAAGAACAAATAAGAATGCGGAATAGAGGGTTAATGGTAGGGTTCTTAGTCAGGTGGTGGAACAGAGGGATCTTGGGGTCTATGTACATAGATCTTTGAAGGTTGCCACTCAGGTGGATAGAGTTTGTAAGAAGGCCTATGGAGTATTATCGTTCATTAGCAGAGGGATTGAATTCAAGAGTCGTGAAGTGATGTTGCAGCTGTACAGGACTTTGGTTAGGCCACATTTGGAGTACTGTGTGGAGTTCTGGTCGCCTCACTTTAGGAAAGATGTGGAAGCTTTGGAGGGGGTGCAGAGAAGATTTACCAGGATGTTGCCTGGAATGGAGAGGAAGTCGTACGAGGCTAGGTTGAGAGTTCTCGGCCTTTTCTCGTTGGAACGGCGAAGGATGAGGGGTGACTTGATCGAGGTTTATAAGATGATCAGAGGAATAGATAGAGTAGACAGTCAGAAACTTTTTCCCTGGGTACAACAGAGTGTTACAAGGGGACATAAATTTAAGGTGAAGGGTGGAAGGTATAGGGGAGATGTCAGGGGTGGGTTCTTTACCCAGAGAGTGGTGGGGGCATGGAATGCTCTGCCTGTGGGAGTGGTAGAGTCAGAATCATTGGTGACCTTTAAGCGGCAATTGGATAGGTACATGGATGGGTGCTTAAGCTAGGACAAATGTTCGGCACAACATCGTGGGCCGAAGGGCCTGTTCTGTGCTGTATTGTTCTATGTTCTATGTTCTAAATGCTGGCAAATGGGACTCGATTAATCTAGGATATCTGGTCAGCATGGATGAGTTGGATGGAAGGGTCTGTTTCCATGCTGTACATCTCTATGACTCTATGTGATCTCAATAATGCCCTGTATAGCTTTAGCATAACCTAAAAGTGTAAGACACATGCCAAACTTCTATTGAATCATAGAGAGAACATTGAAAATGCTGGAGAATCTTAGTAGATCTGGCATAGACTCAGTTCTCAGAAGAAGATTCATATTGGACTCTATTCATACCTTAGTGCATATAATTTTGAATGACAAGATTTTGTCAGGGGCATCCAAGAAGGATTCCTGACTCAATATGTAGATAGGCTGACTAGAGGGGAGACCATATTGGATTTGGTGCTTGGCAACGAACCAGGCCAGGTGTCAGATCTCTTGATGGGACAGCATTTCATTGATAGTGACCACAACTCCCTGACCTTTACTATAGTCATGGAGAGGGATAGGAGCAGACAGCATGGGAAAGTATTTAATTGGGGGAGTGTGAATTGCAATGCTATTAGGCAGGAACTGTGGAGCATAAATTGGGAACAGATATTCTCAGGAAAATTCATGACAGAAATGTGAAGGTTGTTTAGGGAGCACTTGCTGATAGAGCTGGACAGGTTTGTCCCCCTGAGGCAAGGAAGGGATATTAGGTTGTAAGAATCTTGGGTGGCGAGAGATGTGGAACATCTCATCAAGAGCAAGAAGGTAGCTTACTTAAGGTTGAGGAGGCAAGGATCAGACCGGGCTCTAGAGGGTTACAAAATAGCCAGGAAGGGACTGAAGAATGGACCTAGAGCTAGAAGGAGGCATGAAAAAGCTTTAGCGAGGAGGATTAAGGAAAACCCCAAGGCATTCTACACTTATGTGAGGAACAAGAGGATGGCCAGAGTGAGGGTGGGGCTGATCAGGGAGAGTGGAGGGAACTTGTGCCTGGAGTCAGGGGAGGTAGGGGAGGTCCTTAATGAATACTTTGCTTCAGTATTCACTAGTGAGAGGGACGTTGTTGTTTGTGAGGACAGCATGAAACAGGTGGATACACTCGAACAGGCTGATGTTAAGAAGGAGGATGTGTTAGAAATTTTGAAAAACATGAGGATAGATAAGTCCCCTGGACCAGACAGGATATACCTAACGGGAAGCAAGAGAAGAGATTGCTGCACCTTTGGTGATGATCTTTGCATCCTCATTGTCCACTGGAGTAGTACCAGATGATTGGAGGGTGGCAAATGTTATTCCCTTGTTCAAGAAAGGGAATAGGGATAACCCTGGGAACACAGTCAGTCTTATTGGCTGTGGTGGGCAAATTATTGGAGAGGATTCGGAGAGACAGGATTTATGATAATTCGGAA
The DNA here is from genome assembly GCF_004010195.1 of Chiloscyllium plagiosum. Lineage (NCBI taxonomy): Eukaryota > Metazoa > Chordata > Chondrichthyes > Orectolobiformes > Hemiscylliidae > Chiloscyllium > Chiloscyllium plagiosum. The sequence continues at coordinate 103,356,891 of NC_057717.1, read as the reverse complement.
AAGCATAGTTTGATTAGAGATAGTCAGCATGGCTTTGTGAGGGGCGGGTTATGCCTCACAAGCCTTATTGAAGTCTTTGAAGATGTGATAAAACACATTGATGAAGGTAGAGCAGTGGATGTGGTGTATGTGGATTTTAGCAGGGTGTTTGATCAGGCTCCCCATGATAGGCTCATTCAGAAAGTAAGGAGGCATGGGATACAGGGAACTTTGCCTGTCTGGATACAGAATTGGCTGGTTCATAGAAGACAGAGGGTGGTAGTAGATGGAAAGTGTTCAGCCTGGAGCTCAGTGACCAGTGGTGTCCTACAGGGATCTGTTCTGGGACCTCTGCTCTTTATGATTTTTATCAATGACTAAGGTGAGGAAGTGGAAGGGCGGGTTAGTAAGTTTGCTGATGACATGAAGGTTGGTGGAGTTGTGGATAGTGTGGAGGGCTGTTGTAGGTTGCAACAGGATATTGATAGGATGCAGAACTGGGCTGAGGAGTGGCAGATGGAGTTCAACCTGGAAAAGTGTGAAGTGATTCATGCAGATGGAGTTCAACCTGGAAAAGTGTGAAGTGATTCATTTTGGAAGGTCGAATTTGAATGCAGTATATAGGGTTAAAGTCAGGATTCTCTACAGTGTGGAGGCACAGTGGGATCTTGGGGTCCACATGCATAGATCCCTCAAAGTTCCACCCAAGTTGATTGGGTTATTAAGAAGGCGTATGGTGTGTTGGCTTTCATTAGCAGAGCCACGAGGTTAAGCTGCAGCTCTATAACGCCCTGGTTAGACCCCACTTGGAATATTGTGTTCTGTTCTGGTCGCCTCATTATAGGAAGGTTTTAGAAGTTTTAGAGAGAGTCCAGAGGAGATTTCCCAGGATGCTGCCTGGACTGGAAGGTATGTCTTATGAAGAAAGGTTGAGGGAGTTAGGACTTTTCTCATTGGAGCCAAGAAGGATGAGAGGTGACTTGATAGACGTGTACGAGATGTTGAGAGGCATAGATAGAGTGGATAGACAGAGGTGTTTTCCCATGACAGAAATGTCTGTCACAAGGAGGTGTAAACTTAAGGTGATTGGAGGAAGGTTTAGGAGAGATGTCAGAGGTAGGTTCTTTACACAGAGAGTGGTGGGTGTGTGGAATGCACTGCCAGCAGTGGTAGAAGGGTCAAATACATTAGGGACATTTAAGCAACTCCTGGATAGGCACATGGATGATAGTGTAATGTAGGTTATGTAGGTTAGTCTGATCTTAGAGTCAGACAGAAGGTCAAACAACATCAAGGGCCGAAGGCCCTGTACTATGCTGTACTGTTCTATGCTCCATGTTCTATGAAACATTAACTCGGTTTCTCTCGCCACAGAAGCTGCCTGACCTGCTGAGTTTCTCCAGCATTCTCTGTGCTTGTGTCAGATTTTCAGTATCTGCAGTATTTTGCCTTGATGACAGCACTGTTGCAGTTCTGCGTACAGAACTGGTTGTCTCATTATGAGAAAAAAAAAGGATGCAGAGAATGCCATAAAGATTTACGGGGCAATGCCAGAATCTATCCGAGATAGATTCGTGAAAAAAAAGGTTGAGGGGTGACCTCAGAGACGTTTTTTTAAAAATTCATTCACAGGATGAGGGTATCACTGGCTCTGCCAGAACTTATTGTCCATCCTTGATTGCCCAGAGCGCAGTTAAGGGTTAACCACATTAGCTGTGGGTTTGGAGTCACGTGTAGACCAGACCTGGTAAGGATGGCAGTTTCCTTCCCTGAAGGGCATTCATGAACCAGATGGGTTTTTCTGACAATCAACATTGGGTCATCATTAGACTCTTAATTCCAGCTTTTTATTGAATTCAAGTTCCACCCTCTGCCTGGGGTTCAAACACAGGTCTCCAGATCATTACCTGGGTCGACAGGATTAACAGCCCAGCAATGATACTGTTAGGCCGTTTTAAAAATGGTTAAAGGTTTTGACGGCGATAAAGATGTAATGTTTCTGCATGACGGGGAAAGAAAAATAACTAGTAGCTGTCATGGGAGAACAGTCGTGAAGAAATGTAATCAGGGATTCAGTGGAAACATCTACGTAAAGGGAGTGATGAGAATGCAAAACCCACAAGGAGTGGGCCTGAGGAGAGTGGTGCAGATGCATTTGAGGGGAGCGCATCTCAGAGGGTTCTGCTGATGAAGGTGGAGAAGGCAGAATATGAGGAGGCCTGAGTGTAGTATAAACTCTGTAAAGGACTTGTTGGGCTGAATGGCCTATTACGTGCCATATATCCTGTCCAAGCCTACCGAAAAGAGGACAAAAACACTTGGCATTTCTCTACAGAATCTAAATAAAACACGCAGAGAGACAGCTGCACCAAATGTGATCCCTTTTGTTCACAAATTATCCCAGTTATTTACTAATGGACATGGAAATAGACCAGGTGGCTGCACACTCTCCTCGAATTCACATTGACCGAGCAATGTCACATCTTGGGCAAAGCTATCAATCAGGTATTTTTAATCCAATCCTCTTCGATGAGATTGCGAGTGCCAATTACGGAAAGCATGAGAAATTCTGACCTCCCTTGGAAACCTGCTGAGCTAAGATGAGGAGCTCTGGCTGTTGTCTCCTGCCATTGATGTTTAGTTAATGATCATCAGCTGCCCTTCATTCCCCTCTCTCTACAGCAACATCTTCTGCTTGTCCAGGACATTTAACACATCCCGAAGTGGCTCACAGACTGTATCTGTCAAGAATGCAAGCGACATCAGTGAAGCCAACTAAGGGTCAGAGATCTTGTAGACTTTCAAGATGAAGAGGAGTATTGCTAAACAGTGGGAGTCACAGGGAAGGAGAAAGGGTCGCATTCACATAGCGCCTATCATGACCAATAGGAACCTCACATAGATGGGCAGCTAATTGTTTGCAGTGTGGATCATGTTGCCTTGGGAGGAAACCTGTACCCACAGAGACTCACTGTGCGTGCACACATGAATATACCAAGTACCCACGCATCGTTCTCATTGTAATGTAGGAAACACAGGAGCCAATTTGCTCCCAGAAAGCTCCCCTCAAGCAACAGTGATCTTACCAGATACTGGAATTGGTCAGGACAGACACACTGTTACTCAGAGTGGTGATTCTTTAATTACACCCACACAAATAGGCCCTCTGCTTAAACATATTGCATGTAATACAGGCACTGCTGACAATGCAGTACTCCCTCTGTACCATATTGTTATGGTATGTCATTAACCTCACAGTGTGAGCATTGATTCATAAAATCCCTACAATGTGGGAGTAGGCCATTCATCCCTCCGGACCAACCCTCCGGACAGCATCCCACCCAGACCCTATCCCTATAACCATGCATGTCCTATGGCTGATCAGCTGGTCTTGCTAAGCAGTGGGTGATCAGCTGGTCTACACGTCTTCAGACTGTGGGAAAAAACCAGAGGAAACCCACACAAGCACACACAACGTGCAAACTCCACACAGACAACTGCCTGAGGGTTGAATTGAATCCAGATCCCAGGCACTGTGAGGCAGCAGTGCTAGCCACTGCTGCTTGGCTCCTGAAATGGAATTTAGATCCTGAACCTTGTGACTTGTGGGTAAGCTGCTACCTACTGACCCCTGACCGGCACGGTGAAGGGGTGAGCACAACGACAAAGTATTGGGATTCAAACCAGCTGGGTTGCAGTAGAGTAGAGAATTCCCTTCACCTCCAGGAATAAGAAGATAATTTGGGATGTAGTCAAGACAGGCTGTTTGCATTGAAATGCTCCAGTCATAGAGTCGTAATAACACAGATGGATGCCATTTGGCCCATTGTTTCCATGCTGAATATGGCAGCGGACATTCTGCCAGTACCAAACAAACAGTTCTGCGGAAGGGTCATTGAACCCAAATCGTCAACTCTGTTTCTCTCTCCACAGATGCTGCCAGACCTGCTGAGTTTCTCCAGCAATTTCTATTTCCGACAGTACTTATTCTTGAGTCTACATCCAGGCTGCAAAAGCAGGCTGTCTTTCAGAGGGACTAAGAGAGAAGGTGGAAGATCGAGAGGAATCTGGCTTTTAATCAAAACCACAAGAGATGCTGAGAAGGTCACTGAACAGACATAAAAGAGTTGAGAGTTGGAAAGGTGCAGTGGAGAGAAGTCTGTGCTGTTGTCTCTCGAGGCAAGGGAATAGTGGCAAGGAGGTGAATTGAGTCATAAATGTAAGATGTAAAATCCAGATATGGTTAAAAATAACATTGTCCATGATGGACATATTGGAGATAACAAAGCACCATGAATCAGCAAGGTTTGGTGAGTTAACAGTAGGTACATGGTGGATACATATGGGTACATTGTACGTTGTACATGTATGGGTACATATGAGGGTATGCGTGGCAGTACATTGGGTGGGTACTAGAAGGTATATGTAGGAATGTGATGGGTAGATGTGGTCACATACAGTGGGCACATTTGGTACATGGGATGGCACATAGCTCAGTGGTTAGCACTGCTGCCTCACAGCGCCAGGAACCCAGGGTTGGATCCCAGCTTCGGGTGACTACCTGTGTGAAGTTTGCACATTCTCTCCATGTCTGTGTGGGCTTCCTCTGGGTGCCCCAGTTTCACACAGTCCAAAGATGTGCAGGTTAGGTAGATTGGCCATAGGAAATGGTGCATAGTGTCCAGGGATCTGCAAGCTAGGTGGGTTAGCCAGGATAAATGCAGGGTTACAGGGATATTGTGCAGGGGATGGCTCCAGGTCAGGGTCTGGGTGGGACACTCTCTGGAAGACCGATGCAGACTTGATGGGCTGAATGGCCTCTTTCTGCACTGTTTGGATTCTATTATTCTATGTGTTCGTACATTGTAGGTTCATAGTGTGAGCATACATTGGTGCATGTGAGCACATGTAAGCACATATGGCTGCATGCATATTAATGAATCAGCATGATCTGGAGGGCATATGAGGGAATTTGTGCTAAATTGTGGAGTTAGGTTAAGTGGAACAGAAAGGATCAGAATGAGAGGGGGAGAGAGGTCAGAGAAATAGTTTGATGAAGAGGCCATTGCGAGCTGAAGAAATTGAAAGAAAAGAGGATGGTGCGTTAGTGGCTGTGGAGCCTGAACAGAGACATTGAGCTGAAGGGGTAAAGGAGTTGGCAATGAAAGTCCCATTGGATAGCTAGGTGGGAAACACAGACAGTAGTCCAGGTCTTTGCTCATGGCCATGACATCATGGAACCCATTAAAGAACAATAAGGGGTTGAACCAACTTAAAGAAAGTGACAGGAGTGGATGGTTGGAATTGGGTGGAGGGGTTACAGACGTCAAAGAGATGTAGAATGGTATGGGGAAACAACACGGCAAATCAACATGGGATTGTGTGTAAATCCCTGGAGTGAGGAGATAAACATAAACCCAAGGAAGTCCAGCAAAGCTTGACATTGACTTCGATGTTGGGAAGAATTATTTTTTGTGTTAAGAGCACTTGGGAGTTATTTTTTTGGGTAGCAGACTGAAAATCCTCGAATTATTGAAGCATCAACTAGATAATCCGAAATAGGGTAAGGGACTTTGTTCCTTTTCTGAATGGATAAGCGAAAATGGTTCTTTTTGTGCGTTTATGTCTTAATCCTGAATGATGGGACAACATCAGTGTGAGTAGCTAAGCTTCAAATCTTGGTGTTGGAATTGTAAGTGACGCTTCTGATTCTGTAGAGGCTGCTTTAGAGCAAGGGCAGATTTTGGGATGATTAATTCAGTGAGTTTCCCAGCTGATGTTAAACACTTGCAAAGAGAGAGAGTGAGGCAGGTAGTCTTCAGCAATGTGACAAGATTGTTAAGTGATGGTTTTGTTGAGTATAACGATAAGTGACAGACGTGGTTGGCCAGTAATCCAACAGGGAAGCAACTGACATATGCAGCTGAAAGCAAATGTCAAAGAAGACATTTTCGAAAAGCTCAGATGAGGACTTGACCACAACTTGGAAGCCTGTACTGGAGTTGACGCTGGTCTTGAATAGTCACGTTGCCTGTAGGGTTATGGACATCAACAGTGAAGTCTGCTTTTGTTGTCAGAAATTCTCCTTACGATGAGATATCACTTTCTAACTGGTTCTGCGATACACTGCCTATTTAAGAGGGAATTCAAGATATATTTGAAAGAAGAAAAAAAGATCCCAGCTGATGTTATTACCAGACAAGTCAGATCCCAGACTGAAACCAGGCTTGATAGATCATATTTTGATTTTAACAAAGCGATCTCTCACTGAACCATAAGCATGCAGTGCTGCAGATTTTTCTTTAACAATAAAACAGAAATTTAACAACAAAAGAAATTAAGATAAAACGGAACAATCCCCACTCTCTACTTATAATATCAATTTAAAGATTTTTGTAAACACAGAATAAAGTAATAATCTCATTAATCCCAATACACTTCTTTATAAATTGAAAATAAACAAAGCAACTTTTGTATAGTAGGTAAAACACACTCCTGGTGTAATACCAAAAACACTGTCCATACAGTACTCACACCAGGATCCTTAAATCTTACCTCTTGATAGGTTCAAATCACTTATGATTGCACATTTTAGATTGATTTGGAGATGTTGATGTTGGACTGGGGTCTACAAAGTTAAAAATCACACAACAACAGGTTATAGTCCAACAGGTTTATTTGGAAGCACTAGTTTTTGGAACACTGCTCCTTCATCAGGTGGTTGTGGAGTATAAGATCATAAGACACAGAATTTACAGCAAAAGTTTGCATAGTGACGTAACTGAAATGATATACTGAAAAAGACCTGGATTGTTTGTTAAGTCTCTCATCTTTTAGAATGACCCTGTTGGTTTCAGTTCTTTCATTTGTAAATCCTAGAACTTGTTTAAAGTTACATTCTCAACTGAATTTTAACAATTGGTGCCATGTCGGCCCAGATAATGCATTGAAGGTGTGAGGTGCCTTGTGTGAGACTGCCCGTGCCCCAATGTTCAGACTGATTCTAATCTAAAAAAGAGATTTACAGAATCTCACATGGATTCATGCAGTTTTTGAGCAAAATAAAATGTAATTCTGCAAGTACAAATTCACCCTACAAACTTATATGTGTGTGTGTGTGCATGTGGGTGTGTTTGTGCGGGGGGCGGGGGTATGAGTGTGAGAGAGTGTGTGTACGTGTATGAGTGTGAGTGTGAAGGGGTATAAGTCTGTGAGAGGGTGTGTGGGTGGGTGGGAGTGTGGGAGTATATGTGTGACCATGTGAGAGAGAGCTTGTGTATGACAGAGGGTCTGCGTGAGTGTATAGGTCTGAGAAGTGTGTGTCTGTAGGAGTGTGTGTGTGTGTGTATTGCAGTGGGGTCACCTGTACTGTGACATGAACCCAAGGTCCCGGTTGAAGCCATCCCCATGGGTAGCGAACTTGACTATCAGCCTCTGCTCGGCCACTTTGCAGTGTTGCTTGTCCTGAAGTCCGCCTTGGAGGACGGTCACCCGAAGGTCCGAGGCCGAATGTCCCAGACCACTGAAGTGTTCCCTGACTGGGAGGGAACAGTCCTGTCTGTTGATTGTTGTGCGGAATCCATTCATCCGTTGCCATAGCCTCTGCTCAGTCTTGCCAATGTACCATGCCTTAGGGCATCCTTGCCCGCAGCGTATCAGATAGACATTGTTGGCCGAGTCACATGAATACTTGCTGCATACTTGGTGGGTGGTATCCGTGTAATGGTGGTATCCGTGTCGACACTGTGTCATGTCTTGCAGCATCTACCATGGCAAGGTTGTATGGTGTTTTAGATTGAATTTGGATATGGCTTCTTTCCAGAGCTATCATACATTTGAGCTTCAACACATTCAGCTTTAGGTAACCACTTCAGGGTTGTATTCCAACACTCTGGTCTGGAACTAACATTAACTCTTCACTCTGAGTGTATTTAGTTCAATATATTTTCTTTGTTAAAAATCATACAACACCAGGTTATAGTCCAACCGATTTATTTGGAAGCACTAGCTTTCGGAGCGCTGCTCCTTCATCAGGTGGTTGTCTGAGCAGCGCTCCGAAAGCTAGTGCTTCCAATTAAACCTGTTGGACTATAACCTGGTGTTGTGCGAATTTTAACTTTGTATACCCCAGTCCAACACCGGCACCTCCAAATCATGAATATGTTTCATCCCCTTCTTAGGCCCACTGCTTTCAACAACCAACCTGTTCCAAGGGTTTCATAGAACTGCTCCACTCCAAGTACAAAAGGTCTCTTTCTCTAAGCTGTAGGAAAGTTATAACTCTAAGTTTTCTATTAATCTTATTAAAAAAAGTTCCAAAAATCTCTAAAAAATCACAAGGTCTAATTATTTTCCTAGCTGGGTCGCAATACAGTCTGAAATGTTGAAAAGTTATTTAGTGATGCACAGAACTCAAAGACCAGATCTCAAAGTCACTATAAAAGATATCACCATAGCTACAGAAATATTCATGAATTAATTATTAACTTCAGATAGACAAAAAGCCCACCAGTTACTAACTGAAAAACCAGAAACTCAAACTTACGATAAATAATACTTCATTAAAAATATAAATCCCACAGTTAACATCAGAATTGCAAGGCTATGGGTGAGGGTCGGGGTAGTTTCACAGCCCGGACAGTGAGCTGGAACAAGCAAGATGGATCGCAAGGCTTCCTCCTGTGTTCTACGGTTCTATAACGCCATCATTTTTAAATGATGTAACTCTCAGATTTCCTATGCCCCTAATTGGCATCTGTACAGTGAGCATGTTGAAGGGCTGAATGGCTTACTTCTGAGTCCAATGAGTGCACTAAGTGACCAAATCACTTGGAGAGGCCTCACCTCAAACTGAAGGAATTACAAATGGCACTATCTCGATTTCCCAATCCGACAATCCAGCAAGCAAGCGCTGTGGGTCATTCAAGCCTCTCTCCCCGGGACCCAATCAACATGGTAAAAGGATCTGAGCTACATACTGACAAGGCTGGCTGAGAATTCTCCCAGAGTGTTGTTATGAGGAACTCAGCAGCTGCGCCTTTGTGCTCAGAGACTCCTCAAAGCACAGCCTCCTCCGTCACAATTCTCTCAGTGAAAATAATTCAAAGAATCACTGAAAGCAAAGTAATAAAGATTTTAATTATCATGTATTGTTAAAGAATAATATTGAGTCAAATTCTCATAGAGTCAAATGTGCGGTGGGACTCATTGCACAGTTTCCAATGAAGCTTCAAGTATTAGAGATCAAGGTAATGCTGCAACTCCTCTCTATATTTTCTGTAATAATTTATTTCAATTCGACTATCTGGCTAAGACAGCCTCAGCTGTTGCTGGGTGGAAAATCACAGCGTTTGTACATCTTGTTGCTGCCACAGGTTTCATCACCTGGTTGGAGTGGTCATCCAGAGCATAGGTGCATAGTCCCATTTGGGTCTACGTTAGGATGGTCAAGGAGCCCCAAAGCTTCATGAAGCCACAATCATGCTCAGGGGTGGCACAGTGGTTAGCACTACTGCCTCACAGCGCCAGGGACTTGCGTTCGATTCCAGCCTCAGGTAACCGTGTGGAGTTTGCACGCTCGCCCCATGCATGCACAGTCCAAAGATGTGCAGGTTAGGTGGTTTGGCCATGCTAAGTTACCCACAGTGTCCAGGGGTCTGTAGGTTAGCCATGGGATACGCAGGGTTACAGGGATAGGGTAGGAGGTGCGCCCAGGTGGTTTGCTGGTCAGAGGGTTGCTGTGGACTCGACGGGCTGAATGGCCTGCTTTCACACTGTAGGGATTCTATGGTCTCATGAATGGCGATGGCAATGCCTGAATGGGTCTCAGAGCTTTACGGTTAAGGACACATCACACTGGGACCCTTCCACTGAATCAATATCCAAAATCACACGCAAGGACACTCAGCGACGTGGGACATCAGACTGATCGAGAGACTAGAGAAGATGGAATTGTTTTCCTTACACAGAGCAGGCTAAGGGTAGATTTAACAGAGCCGTTGATTATGCAAATAAGTGAAAAACATGTTTTTGGGAATTTCAACATCTCCAGAGTCAAAATAATTTGGCCAAACAGATTCGACGTGAGGAGAACATATTCAAACTCAACGATATGGTATGATTTGAAGTTGACAGCCTGGATCGGTGATGGGAGCAAACTGAACTGTAACTTTCCAATGGGAACTGGCTAAATGCTTGAAAATGGGAATTGACATTGCCCTGTCATTGAGGCATCACAGGAAAGACACGTCAAATGGCTTCCTTTAGCTGGACAATGCTATCAGTGATGGCTCCAGGACAGAAGCAACGCATTTATGTAGCACCTCTCACTTCTTCAGGATGTCCCCAGGTGCCAGTGATTACACGTCTGGAAGACGCCTGGACAGAAGGCTGCTGACTGCTGCACAGCAAGATCCCACACACGGCGACGTGGTGAACGTTTGTTCTTTCTCGCTTTTGGAATGAAGAAATACAACCAAACGACAGCTGTTCCTTCATCAAATCAGATTGTTTGTGTGATGTATGCAGCAGATTGAGTCCAAAGAGCAATGGTTGTCGTGATGATGCACAACTAAAGATACAGTAGGAATGGGAAGTGGCTGCCAGCGGGGCAAAGACACCAGTATGGAAGAGTTGGGTCGAATGGCCACAGATTGTGTGTGATATAATGAGATGTGGACTCCAGTTCAGGCAGCAGTGGGCTATGAATCTCAGTTCAGCTTTCTCAGGCTTTATACTGGCAAAGAAAAGGTTAAAACTTCCGAATGTTGGAGCTTTGAAATGTTAGAAACCCTTTAGCTAGCTGCAAAACACCAATTACCTTGATCTCAACTCCCGGTCATGAGTTAGAATTCGAAGATTTATACCCTCTGCTTTAGAATTACAGTGAACCTCCCGGCTTGAGCTGGGCAAATGTAGCTGCAGCAGATTTCTCATTACAGTGCCCCTCAATCAATAAATTTTCTGTCTCGCTGTACCGTATTCTGTTGGATGTCATAAATGGAACTCACACAGATTTTCCTTCCCACCCTTGTTGAATTGCTTGCCTCCCTGTCCATCCTTAAGCCCCGGAAATTTAGATTCTCCATACCCTAACAAACCATGACATTTCGGTGTTTGCATATTGCATTGATTATGTATCGACGTTCTGCAGGGATCAGCGTTCACACTGCTCCGCAAAACTGGAGAGAGCAGCTGGGGCGGTCTCTCTCTCAGCCCTGCGGAATCTCAAAAGGTGTGAGACTACCACTGTCCCGCCAGACTGAAGGGACCTCTTCTCCCCGTGTTCCCTTTCACTGTCACCTTTCATGCAGATCAACTCAATGTCTCACTGCCTGGAGGACTTGGATCAACTCGGGACTCAATGTAGCTACTTTTCTCTCTCCCTCCCTTCCTCTGAAAAACTGAACAAATTGTGGTTGAGGCATGTAGGGTGGGAATTGGTGTTGGAGGTAGGGGTGAGGATGCTGGCTGGAGCAAACTTAAGGTTCTATGGGGAGACGGAGACCTTCCAAAGTTCAATAAAAAGAGACCTTTTAAACTCAAGTTATCGAATCGGACGGATAAGATTGGGAGTGCGCTGTACGAGTGAAGTTCTCAGCATGGTGTGAGGAGTCTGCAAACCCAGATCTGTGTCTCCTCACCTTGTGAGAAATTAACCACGCTCATACCAATTCTTTACTGGTTCAGGCATTGAATACAAGAGGTTACAATGGAGCTGTATATAGCGTTAGTCAAGTCACAGCTGGAGTACTCTGCGCAGTCTTGTTGGGCCACACTGTAGGAAGGATGTGATTACATTGGAGAGGGTGCAGAGGAGACTGCCTAGACTGGAGTGATTCAGCCAAGCAGAGAGGCGGGGCATTATTTTCCTTAGCGCAGAGAAGACTGATCTGATTGAGGTGCAAAGCATGAGGGGCATTCATAGAGCTGTTAGCGAGAAACATTTCCCTTTAGTGGAGGGATGAAATATCTCGTTTTAAGGTAAATGGAAGGTGGTTTAGAGAGATTTGAGGAAAGATTTTGTGGGTATCTGAAACTCATTGCCTGAACATACATTGGCATCCAAGACAGTCCAGAGAAGGTTCGCTCAGCTGAGCTCAGGTATGGAAGAGCAGTCTCATGAGGGAAGTAATAGATTGGGCCTGTACTTGTAGGAATTTGGAAGAATCAGGGGTGACTTTTTTGAGACCTACAAGATTCTAAGGGGGCTTGATGGAGTCAATGTCCATAGGTTGTTTCCCCTTAGCAATTTGGATACAGAACTAGCTTGAAGTTAGGAGAAAGAGGGTTGCTTTTCAGTCTTTCAGCAGAGTGCCACAAGGATCGGTGCTGGGTCCACTGCTTTTCGTCATTTATATAAATGATTTGGACATGAACATAGGAGGTGTGCAGATAACAGCAAAATTGGAGGTGTAGTGGACAGTGAAGCGGGTTATCTCAGAGTACAATGGGACCTTGATCAGATGGGCCAATGGGCCAGGAGTGGCAGATGGAGTAAAATTTAGATAAATGTGAGGTGCTGCATTTTGGGAAGACAAACTAGGGCAGGACTTATACACTTAATGGTAAGGTCCTGGGGAGTGCTACTAAACAAAGGGACCTTGGAGTGCAGGTTCATAGTTTCTTGAAAGTGTTGTTGCATGTAGGATAGTGAAGAAGGCATTTAGTACGCTTGCCTGTATTGGTCAGTGCACTGAGTATAGGAGTTGGGAGGTCATGTTGTGGCTGTACAGGACATTGGTTAGGCCACCTTTGAAATATTGTGTGCAATTCTGGTTTCCCTAAAGGATGTTATGAAACTTGAAAGGATTCAGAAAATATTTACAAGGATATTGCCAGGGTTGGAGGGCCTGAGCTAAAGAGAGAGGCTAAATAGGCTGGGGCTGTTTTCTCTGGAGCATTGGAGGTTGAGGGGTGACCTTACAGAGGTTTATAAAATCATGAGGGGCATGGATAGGATGAATAGACAAGGTCTTTTCCCTGGAGTGGGGGGAGTCCAGAACTAGAGGGCATAGGGTTAGGGTGAGAGGTGAAAGATTTATAAAGGATTTAAGGTGCAACTTTTTTATGCAGAGGGTGGTGCATGTACGGAACGAGCTGCCAGAGAAAGTGGTGGAGACATGTACAAGCACAGCATTTAAAAGGCATCTGAATGGGTACATGAATAAGATGGCTTTAGAGGCATATGGACCAAATGCTGGCAAATGGGACTAGTTTAGGTTAGGATATCTGGTCGGCATGGACGAGTTGGACAAAGAGTTCTGTTTCCATGTTGTGCATCTCTATGACTCTATAACTCTATTGTGGGAGAGTCTAGAACCAGAGGGCATTATTTCAGAGTAAGGGGTCATACATTTAAGATGGAGATGGGGAAGAATTTCTTGCTCAGAGAGGAGTGAATTTGGGGAATTCTTTACCACGGAGGGCTGTTGAAACTTGGCCATTAAGTACTTTCAAATCTGAGATCAGCAGGTTTTTCATCAGAAGGGGAATCGAGGGTAATGGGAAAAAGACAGGAACGTGGAGTTGAGGATTATCAGACCTTGCCATGATCTCATTGAATAGCAGAGCAGGCACAAGGGACTGAATGGCCTATTTCTCCTCCTAAGTCTAATGGTTTTATGATCTTGAAAGATTGGTCGAGGCAGAAACACTCAAGACATTTAAGATGTATTTAGATTAGCACTTGAAACGCATATAAAACTGCAGGCAAAGCGCTGGAAAATAGGATTAGAATACAAAGGTGCTTGATGATTGATACAAACTGGAATAGCCAAAGGGCTTCCTACTGTGCCTTAAAAGAAAACTCAATGACTTTATAACTTCTCTGTCAAAGAAAGAGAGGGCTTGCATTCAGATACTAAACGCTATACAGCCAATGAAGAGCTTTGAAGAAATTAAACTACCAGGACATCTTGAACAGTGAACAGCTAAGAAGATAAGAGGCAATGAATTCAAGAAGTGACAAATGAAAATGATTATTTGTTAAAGCTCTGGGAAGCACTTTGATTTGATGTTTTCAGTTTGGGAAGTTTTCTATTAGTTAGTGCCATAACCTTGTAATCTACTTCTGGACATATCTATACATCTTGCTAATCAATCCAATTGTCAATAACATAGAGTCCTGCAGGGACAGATAATCTCACCACCAGAAGCATTGGTCAAGTTGAATATTTTCTGATTTGCATTCTGCTGTATCACCAGTCTGCAGCCCTGTGCAAACAGACAGGGACTCAGTCCTATCAATCATGGGAAATGACCATCGAATGAAATCCCAGCTCTTTCCAAATCATGCCCTTGAACAGCAGCTTTCACCTCAATTACTTTGATGCTGAACATCTCCATCACGCACCCTTCCACCAGCTTTCAGCAGTTTAGTTTAAACACAGACTTTATGTCTCTTACAGATGGGTTCCCCTCCAAGATGCTCTTGATCCCCTAGCCCCATCTAGCCAGCCCTGACTCTCTCTGGTGTTAGAGTTTCACCTGCTAAGGGAATGTGATCAAGCATTCTCGCCACCCCCAGAGAATGACGAATATATTCAGCAACCCACACAGTCCAGAGAGGGATCCATGTATGAAGCTGGAAGCTATGTCTGATTACTCGGTCCACGGTTTACACCGACTCTCCGCTGATAGGGTGTCAGCTCAGTTTTTGTGCTTTTGAGTCTCTCGCTCAAGAAACCTATGCACAAGGATTGAGACTGACACACCCAGTGTAGTATTGAGTGAGGGAGAGGTGCACTGTCACAGGTGCATGGATGAGTCATGACACTGAAATCCTTGAAAAATATTTTGAGTTGGTCCATTATTGTAACATGTACCTAGGCACAGTGAAAAGTTCTGTCTTGCAGGACAGGCAGACCATAGCACACAAAGTGCATTAGGGTAATGGAACAGTGTGAGGAATACAATGTTATGGCTGCACAGAAGAGCGAGATCAACATTAAATTTAAAATTTGAGAGGTTCTTTCAAGAGTCAAGTAACAGTGGGAAGAAGTTGTTCTTGAATCTGTTGGTACACGTGATTGAGCTTTTGCTTTCCCAGGGCACTATCTGGAAGAGAAGCCGAAACATTTGCCCTGGGCTCCTGCCTGGTATCTATCCATCAATCAAACCAGTGAAACAGATTAGCTCATCTCAATGGTACTGGGAGCTTCATGGGGGCTTGCTGTGCACAGATTGCCTGCTGTATCTCCGACATTATAAGAAATTACTACAATAGTAAGCGTAAAGGGTGTAAAAGCACTTTGGGGAACATACCAAGGTTCTATAAAAATGAAAATATTTTCCTTATTTTCTTTGAGAGCATCACAACCGAGACCATCTTGACTGGAGCTCCATATGCTCACTGGTGATGGTAACATTTCTCCCTTCACATTAGCTGAAATCAGCTAATTCAGTGCAGTCATAAAGCCTGGGACATTCTGGCACGTTTAGCTCAGTCTCCCACTAAGGACTGTTAGTACGTCTGTTTGTTACATTGGACAAATAATACTCTGCCCATATACAACTGAGAATAGTGATGCGAGTGTTGGGTAGGCAGCTGAAACTTGCTCATCCTATCAGAAGGACGTTGTGAAACTTGAAAGGGTTCAGAAAAGATTTACAAGGATGTTGCCAGGGTTGGAGGATTTGAGCTATAGAGAGAGGTTGGGTAGGCTGGGGTTGTTTTCGCTGGAGCGTCGGAGGCTGAGGGGTGACCTTATAGAGGTCTAAAAAATCACGAGGGGCATGGATAGGATAAATAGACAAAGTCTCTTCCTTGGGGTGGGGGAGTCCAGAACTAGAGGGCATAGGATTAGGGTAAGAGGGGAAAGATACAAAAGAGACCTAAGGGGCAACTTTTTCATGCAGAGGGTGGTATGTGTATGGAATAAGCTGCCAGAGGAAGTGGTGGAGGCTAGTATCATTGCAACATTTAAAAGGCATTTGGATGGGTACATGAATAGGATGGTTATGGAGGGATATGGGCCAAGTGCTGGCAGGTGGGACTAGATTGGGTTGGGATATCTGGTCAGCATGGACGGGTTGGGACCAAGAGGTCTGTTTCCGTGCTGTACATCTCTATGACTCTATGTAGCCCCTTATTCTCAGGGTTAAGGTTCTTTAGATTAGGAAACAGGAATAGGGACTGTTTCTGGCTCACAGACCCTCTCTCACCCCTTTCCCATGAGGAAACCATCACTCATTGGGTTTTTGACTGAGGAGCCTTCCAGTAATTGGCATGTTGGTAGGTGGGGTCTCTGAGTGGGGCAGCCAATCAGAGGCTTTCCAGAGCTACAGTAGATGGTTACACTGTATCTGTGGCACAGGAAGAGGTCATTCACTATGGTAAGTAATTACAAGTTGCTTCAACTGAAAATAAGAGTAGGGGTAGGCCACTCGGCCCTTTGAGTCTGCTCCACTATTCAATTAGATCATGGCTAACCATCCAACTCAGTCCCCTGTTCCTGCTTTCTCCCTTGATCCCTTTAGCCCTAAGAACTGTATCTAATTCCTTCTTGAAAACATTCAATGTTTTGGCGTCAACCACTTTCTGTGGCACAGAATTCCACAGAACCCCCCAACTCTCTGGGCGAAGACATTCCTCCTCATTTCAGTCTGAAATGGCTTACCCCATTTCCTTAGAATATAACCACTGGTTCCGAAAACCTTCGTCATTGGGTGCACCCTTCCTGCATTTACACTGTTCTGTCCTGTTAAAATTTAATCAGTTTCTATGAAATTCCCTCCTCATTCCTCTAAGCTCAGGTGAATATAGTCCTAACTGAAGCAACCTGTCTTCATATGTCAAACCTTCCATCTCAGTTAAGCATGGAGATGTTGTCTCCCCTCCTTTTTAAGGGATGTGAGTGTTATTGGCACAGTCAGTATTTATTGCTCAGGTCGAATGTCCCATCAGAACATGGAGATGAGCAACCTTCTTGAGCCACTGCAATCTACATGGTATCGTCCACTGACAGTGCTGTCAGGGAGGGGATTCCAGGATATTGACTCCATAACAGTGAAGGAATGATGATATTTTTCCAAATCAGGATGGTGAGTGGTTTGGAAGGGAACGTGTAAGAGATGGTGCTCCAAGAATCCTGTTGGTAGAGGTTGTGGGTTTGAATGGTGCTGTTAGAGGAGCTTTCTGACGTGTATCTTATAGACGTTTCACACTGAATAAAAAACAAGACAATGCTGGAAATGGCCCTTTGGCCCTCCAAGCCTGCGCTGATACATTTTTCCCTTCCATACTGAAACTGTCTTCACTTACAGGATCCGTATCCCTCTATCCCCTTCCAATTCATGTATCTGTCCAGGTGCTTCTTGAAAGCTGCTGTTGTATCTGCTTCCACCACCTCCTCTGGCAGTGTGTTCCAGGCACTCACCCCCCTTTGTGTGAAAAACCTGCCTCATCTCTTTGAAACATCCCCCCATCCTGTACCTTTAACCTGTGTCCCTGAGTAGTGACCCGCCCACCCTGGGAAAACACCTCATACTTCCCACTCTGTCCATGCCATTCACAATCTTATAGACTTCTATCGGTTCACCCGCTCAACCTCCTGCGTTCCAGTGAAAACAAACCCAGTCTATCCAACCTTCCTTCAGAGCTAAAATCCCCCATACCAGGCAACATCCTGGTAACCCTTTTCTGTATCCACTGCTGCCATTCTGAGCAAAGGGAATGGATGTTGAAGGTAGTGCCAATCAAATGGATGGTAGGCAGCTCTTGAGTGTTGCTGGAGCTGCTTTCATCCAGGCAAGTGGGGAGTATTCCATCACACTCTAGACCCGTGTCTTGCAGATGGTGGAGAGGCTTTGGGTGGGGGCTCAGGAAGGGAGTTACGTGTCACAGAATTCGCAGCAGCTGACCTGAGTGGCTGGATCTGTCAAGTTTCTGCTGCGATGTGGATTTGTGCTTGTGTTGCGCAAATTAAATATCCTCTCAGTGACCCTGCAAACGTGGGCGAGGTCGGAATTGGAAGTAACTAGCAAGGTTAATCCCAGCACAGCTGCAGCAAGAATAACCTGAGGGAATTGTAAGGTCACAGAAGCAAAGCTATCCTTTTAACGTTGATCAGCTGCGTGCCTGCTCAGAGTCATGGAAGATTAGAGTAAAGCTGCCGGAATTAAATCACACCGTTGATCGTGAACACACATTCAAATACCGACAGAAAGGTGCTTGTCGTTCATATTCTGTGTTCCACCCCTGGAATGCCAATTATCGAGATTCTTTGTTGATATTTTGTTGGCATATGGACCACTGGACAAATGACAATCCCCTGCAGCGGGGTTGTGAGATCTTGTGTCTGAATCTCAGCATGTCTTAAGAATCTCAACCAGGAGAAAGTGAGGACTGCAGATGCTGGAGATCTGAGAATCACAACCACCACCACAACCACAACCAGAGCTGACTTGGTTCTGACTTAGATTGACAATGTCTCTCCAATTCTTTAGTATCTTCTAAAAGCAAGGTTAAAGTATCAACAGTGTGGTTGCTATCATACATTAAACCACAGCACATTAACTGACCAAGGGGCAGATACATTCTGGATTGACTTAAATGGTAGCAGATGGTGCGGACGTAGTGACATAGATGCCTCTAGAGTGTGGTTAGGGAATGGGGTTCGAGGACTCGGCTGCTGTGACACTGAAGGAATGGTAATGGGATGGCATGGAATGCCCTTCCTGGCAGTGTGGTGGAGGCAGGTTCAACTGAGTCATTCGAGAGGGCACTGGATGACTGTTTGGTTAGAAATAATGTGCAAGCCTTTAGGGAAAAGGCAGATTGGCATTAGATCATAGGATTGGTGCAGGCACAATGGGCCGAATGGCCTCCTTTTGCGCTGTAGCAGTGCTGTAAAAACGTTATAGAAATTTAGCAGAATGATTACAGAAAGCAGGAATCGTCAGAAGTGCTTTGCCCAGAGGCTCAATGAAGATATTACTAGTAGGGTGACGAAATGTCTGGAAATGAACCTTCCAGCTCAGCGAGCAAACCTACATCCAGAACCTCAACCTGAGCTATAAATCTTTTCAAAACACGCTAAGAATGATTACAGTACAAAAGGAGGCCATTAGGCCTGTGGATCCATGCTGGCCCTCTGTAAGAATAACTTACGTAGTGTCATTGTCCCACCTTTTAGCATGGGCTGACAAACCGAATCTCTTTGAATAATTACCCAATTCTCCTGTGAAAGCCAGGATTGAATTTGTCTCCCCCTGCACTCTCGGGTGGGATTTCCTAATTGTCATTGTCTGCCATCCCCTGATTCCTCATCCTTCTGTCAAGGAAAACTAGTTTCTCTCCATTTATTCTGTCCACACTTCTCATAGCTTTGAAAACTGCTGTCCAATCTCCCTTTAATATCCACATCACTATTCTCTTTCCTCCCTCTGGTTTCTTGAGCTCATGATGTGACCTGTTATCACTCTGTTCCACAAAGGTGTGTGCGCAGAATTACAATTCAGGGTTCATAACAACAGGTGTCTACAAATGTGCATCAACCTGGACATGTGTGTTTGTATATTTGTGTGCGTGTGGGATGAGTGCGTGAGTGTGTGTGTGGCTGTGTATGTGTATGTGAGTGTGTGTGTGTGTGTGTATGTGAATGTGTGTGTGTATATGTGGGTATGTGTGTGACTGTA
>NC_057717.1:103284692-103336933 GCF_004010195.1 Chiloscyllium plagiosum | reverse complement strand
GCGTGTGGGTGTATATGCGAGTGTGTGTGTGTGTGAGTGTATGTATGTGTGTGTGAGAGGGTGTGTGTGTGTGGGTGTGCGTGTGGGTGAGTGTGTGGGTGTGCTTGCCTCTGAGTCGCCATCCACAAAATGGAATCTGAGAGGCCTATTGATCTGAAAAGCCTGCCAAAGAGCCCATGATGATGACAGACTTACCATTTCCCATGTGGTCTGAGACAAGGCTGGTCCAGGCCTGCAGGGGTTGACTGCTGAAGACTTTGTGAGTCGTGAACATCCAGCGGGATTGGAGTGGTTGCTGAGCGTGCAGCTGCTTAGTTTGGGAACTGTGCTTGCTGAAATTACTGACCTGTACGGATTCAACCAATCATGACTGCGCTGGGTCTTTTTGAGCGATCCGAACTCCCTCTCTAATATTCTATGATATTTAACTTTTATGCAATAATTTGTTCATTATGACATAAAAACCTTTCCCATTAGCCCTGTATGTTTTTCACATATATTTCTCCATGAGGTGGCTTGTGGGTCACTTTACAAAGTTATCATCAGGCAGCGCTTTCTAATCTTTTTCTCTTTCGTTTCTGTTTGTGTTGCAATAAGTAGGAGATGAGATTATTTTATTTTTCGTGGATGACTGTGGGACAGACCAGTGCCATTTTAGAAAAGGCAGTGGAAATGATAATATGACAGTTTCAGATTACAGCAAGTTGTGGAAGCAACACTGAAACTGGCTATGTATCACTTTCTAGGTGGTCAGTGGGGAAGCAATCCATCATTTTCAGAATATACACTCAGGAGATTTTGTTTATTTATTGATGGGACCTGGATGTCATTGGCTGGCCCAGTGTTTATTGCCTGTTTCTAATTGTCCTTGTGAAGGTGGTGCTGAGCCATCTTCTCGAATAACTAAAGTCCATCAGATGAAGGGGTACCTGCAGTGCTGTTCGGGAGGGGGTTAGAATAGGTGACCAGAAGCTAGGTGAGAGGGGTAAGTTCTAAGACGGGCCTTAGAGGAGGAGAGAGAGAGAGAGGTGGAGGGACTTAGTTCCAGAAAGCCTGGTGTCTGAAAACACGGCCATGAATAACAGTACAGTGATTAACATCAGAAATGCTCATGGGGCCAGAGCTGGGAGAATTTGGCTGATTGTCAGACCGCAGGAGGGCAGAACCAACTTCACTAAAAACAGACCATCTGGTTGTAAGCATGTTGCTGTTTGTGAGATCTTGCTGTGCATAAATCGAGTGGAAGGCTTCCCACATTACAACAGTGACTCTGCTTCCACGGTGTCAGTCCACCCCTCAGCCTCAAACACTCCTGGGAAAACAGCCCCAGCATATTCAGCCTCTCCCTATAGCTCAAACCCTCCAACCCTGGCAACATCCTTGGAAATCTTTTCTGAGGGAGTTCCAGGATTTTGATCCAGCGACACAGAAGGAACGGGCTGGTATATTTCCAAGTCGGGATGGTGAGTGGCTTGGAGGGGAATTTACACGGGATGGTGTTCCCATACATCCGCTGCCCAGGGAGTAGATTCAGAAGGTGCTGTTGGATGAGATTTGGTGAATTTCTGCAGTGCATCTTGGAGATGGTACACACTGCTGCTACTGTGCGTTGGTTGTGAGGGGAGCCAATGTGGTGATTGGGGTGACAGTCACCCTCATGTCCTATCCCACCACTAAAGCTAGGGTGACCCACACCAGTCGTTTGGGAAGCCAGTGTGCCTGAGTCTTTTGTTTTATTCACATGGAATGTGGACCAGCATTTATTACCCATCCCTAGTTGCCCCTTGAGAAGATGGGGGTGAGCTGCCTTCTTGATCCACTGCAGTCCAAGTGCTGTAGGTAGACCCACAATGCCCTTAGTGGATGAAAAATGTGTTGCTGGAAAAGCGCAGCAGGTCAGGCAGCATCAAAGGAGCAGGAGAATCGATGTTTCGGGCATAAGCCCTTCTTCAGCCCTTAATCTCCTGTTCCTCGGATGCTGCCTGACCTGCTGCGCTTTTCCAGCAACACATTTTTCAGCTCTGATCTCCAGCATCTGCAGTCCTCACTTTCTCCTTAGTGAGGGATGTCCAGTTGACTTGCATTGACAAATGCCGCTACCCAGACAGACCAGCGAGGTAGGACCCTCCAAAACAGAGTGAGACCTCCCCCCCCTTTGCCCCACTTAAGAGGCAGACAGAGCCTCTGATCCTGAAGAGCATCCAGCAAAGAGTTGGAGTGCCACTGATTCCCGTTGGAAAAGGAACAGGAGCCACCCACAACTTCCCTTGGATCTGATCTCCCAGATATCCAAAATGCTTATCTCCTGAGAAAGTGGAAACATTCACAGGCAGGAATATAAATGAGTAAAAATGAGTTCCCCTTGAAAAAGGAGATTGCGAATAATCAGAGGCCATCTGCTTGCATTATTGAATTGTCCTACATTATGAACATTTGCAGAAGTTGTTGTACAGCCATCTGCCTGATTAATATGTAATGAAGCCTGCGATAAATGTCCCACAAGTATCTTGCTTTCCTCCGTTGCCACTAGAGTATTTTTTTTAAAACAAGTTACATAAATAATCTTTGTGACCCAGAAATGTTTGCTAAAATCTTGAGGCAGTGAGAGAAGTATTGCCTTGAACCTTTCATAAGGGGAATGAGAGAGTGAGCCTTTCAAGGCAATTAACCAGCTAATTGTTAGGGGTCAAGGAAAAAGGCACTGGACTGGAACGTGGTTAATACAAACAGGAAGAAGATAGGTGTGGCTCAGATTAACGAGAAAGTAGGACTCACATTTATGCCAGAGCTCAGCACTTCACAGACATGTCAAATACTGTTGATGTATCCTCACTGTTAGAGGGAATGCAGCAGTCGAGAGTGTGGTGCTGGAAAAGCACAGCAGGTCAGGAAGCATCCGAGGAGCCGGAGAATCGACATTTCAAGCATAAGCACTTCATCAGGAATGTAGGGAGGAGGTGGGGGAAGGGGGTTGAGAGAAAGGTTGAGGGAGGGGAGATGAGGAAACTGGTGAAATCGATGTTAATGCCATGTGGTTAAAGAGTCCCAAGGGAGAGGATATGGTGTTCTTCTTCCAAGAGATGGGTTGCTTGGATTTGGTAGTGGAGGAGGCGCAGGACTTGCATGTCCTTGGTGGAGTGGGAGGGGGAGTTGAAGTGATTGGCCACAAGGCGATGGGGTTGTTTGGTGCGTATTTCCCAGAGATGTTCCCTGAAATGTTCTGTGAGTTGGCGTTCTGGCTCCCTGATATAGAGGAGAGCACATTGAGACCAACGGACACAGTACACGAGGTAAGTGAAACGTGCAGGAAAATCTCTGCCAGATGTGGAGGGATCCTCTGGGGCCTTGGATAAGGTGTGGGGGGAGGTGTGGATGCAGGTTTTACACCTCTTGTGGTGGCAAGGGAAGGTGGGACGTGTGGATCTAACGAGGGCGTTGCAGAGGTAATATTCTCTGCGGAATGTCAATAGGGTTGGGAAGGGAAATATATCTCTGGTGTGGAAATGGCAGAGGATAACGCACTGTATCCAGAGACTAGTGGGGTGGAAGGTGAGGACTGGTGGGGGGAGGGGGTGGTTTCTATCCTTGTTGCAGTTGGATTGTTGAGGTTTAAGGGTTTAATATTTGCCTCCGACTTTGTTGGGATGAGGCCAGGGCATTCTGCACCCCTGAGCTTTGTTTTAACACTCTTTCTCAAAGGGAGAACTTGTTTTGTCCCACAGAGGTAATGATGGAGGCAGAAACTATAAGATCCCATTGAAAGGAAGTTTGTTCTGTATTTTAAAAAAAGGAGATTGCAAAAATATAGAAAGGGTATATGGGCTGTGGAGTGGCAGATGGAGGTTAATTTAGATAAATGTGAGGTACTGTATTTTGGAAAGCCAAATCGGGGCACTGACATACACAGTTAATGGTAAGGTCCTGGGGAGTGTTGCAATACAAAGAGACCTTCCAATGCAAGTTCATAGTTCCCCGATGGTGGAGTCGCAGTAGATAGGATGGTGAAGAAGGCGTTTGCTATATTTACCTTTATTAGTCAAAGCATCAAGTATAGGAGTTGGGAGATCATGTTGTGGCTATACAGGACGTTGGTTAGACTACTTTTGGAATACGTGTGCAATTCTGGTCTCCCTGATATAGGAAGGATGTTGTGAAACTTGAAAGGGTTCAGAAAAGATTTACAAGGATATTGCCAGGATTGGAGGGTTTGAGCTATAGAGAGGCTGGGGCTGTTTTCCCTGGAGTGTAAACCTCTTATAGAGGTTTACAAAATCATGAGGGGCATGGACAGGGTAAATAGGCAAAGTCTTTTTCTCAGTGTAGGGGTATCCAAAGCTAGAGGGCATATGTTTAGGGTGAGAGGGGTAAAGTTTAAAAGGGACTTTTTCACGCAGAGGGTGGTGCGTGTATGAGCTGCCAGAGGAAATGGTGGAAGTTGGTACAATTACAACATTTAAAAGGCATCTGGATGGGTATATGGATAGGAAGTGTTTAGAGAGACATGGGCTAAATGCTGGCAAATGGGACTAGATTAATTTGGGATATCTGGTCAGCATGGATGAGTTGAATCGAAGGGTCTGTTTCCTTGCTCAATGACTCAATGATTCTATAACACGCAGGGAGTTGTGACAGGAATAGGTTTACCCCATATCAATGGACAAATTGTCTGAGGCACTGGGTTGACTCATTGTACTAGGAACCAAGTCTGAGGGTCTCCTTCTGTCCGATGGAGAAAGAAATGGACACAGCCAATTCCCTACGTTACTTCGACAGATGTAGTGGGGAAGAGGAGTGGATTCCTTTTTCATTGGAATGTTTATTAATGCATTACCTGAACCACCTGGGAATAGGTTGATGAAAGTGAATTTGTAAAGAAAGCAAAAGGCAGATGAGGATCAACAGCTCAACTGAGACAGTTGGCATTGAGACAGCCCCCAAAAGGTTTAACCCCCTCCTGCTGTACTGGAATTCCTCTGAGCTGTGCCATGGAGTGAGAAGATAAATCTGGCTATTCCTCCAAAGGGAGACTCACCAATTTTGGCCAGGGAGAGGCCAATTTGAGGAAGGCCCCATACAGGGAGGGATATTTGGAAAATTGGCATCTGATTGAGCTGGCACTGATGTTCCTCTTACAGACCGTGTGGTGCTGGGAAAGCACAGCAGGTCAGGCAGCATCCGAGGAGCAGGAGAATCGACGTTTCGGGAATAAGCGCTTCATCAGTAGGCCATCGATTCCTGATGAAAGGCTTATGCCTGAAACGTCGATTCTCCTGCTCCTCGGATGCTGCCTGACCTGCTGTGCTTTCCCAGCACCACACGGTCTGTAAGAGGAACATCTCGACTCTGATCTCCAGCAACTGCAGCCCTCGCTTCCTCCTCTCCCAGGCCGTGCCAGTTTTAAAGCAAAGCATCTCAGCGGGAGCTCCTAGAGATCATCGGCGGTGGCAGGTATTGAAGGAAAAGTCTGCATTTACATTCATGTAGCACCTTTTGCAACCTCAGCAATTCCCGAATCGTTTTCCTGCCGGTGAAGACATTTAGAAGTGTAGGCACTGTTGTAAGGTAGGAAATGCAGCAGCCCGTTTATGCTCCCACAAACAGCTATGTGCTAACAACCAGATTATCTGTTTGCTTCAACAAGACCAAGAAGTGGAAGTTGTGTGGCAGCGTGAAAGCTCCAGGTTCAAGTCTCCACCAGGGCTTGTTGGCTGGAGAGGAAGCATTCATATAAATGGCTCAATTGGACTGTGAACCCTTCCATAACGTCTCAACTGTTCCCCCAAAGGGACAGCAAAGGTATGTGATGATACTGGAATTAGAAGTAATATTGATTGAGGGGTAAATATCAGAACTCGCCCTTTCTGCTCAGTGAATAGAGCATCATGGGATCTTTTCAGAGCCTCAGTTTAATGTCTCAACTTGAAATACAGCACCTTTGGCAGCTCTCCCCCAGTGACATGCCAGCCTTGACTATGTGCTAGAGTTTGTGGATTGAACTCGAAGAGGCTAAACCAAGGCTCACCGAATAGATAAAGTTGCCATAGTCCTAATGAAGTGTAGGGCTGACCTCTCATTTGAGGGAGAGTGACCATGCCTCAGGGGAGGGGAGCAGTTGAGAAGTAAAGCCCTTCTTGTTAACCTCAACTGATGCAGGGATTGAACCCTTGCTTTGGCCTCATACTATAATTACAAAGCAGCCATCAAGCCAACTGAGCTAACCGACACACCAAGCAGTCAACGACAGTGAGAGAGAGGAGGGATAGGTATGTCTGTCCTCTTGGCAGGACCCATCTGCTGTGCGATAGAGCAACGTTCTTCAAATATCCAGTATCACCTGTGATATGTTTGCATCCAGTAATTCCAGTTTAATTTAGATAAAGGTTATTTAGTTTAAAATGCAATCACTATTTAAGTTGAATAATGTTTAGCTAAATTAAATTTAGGATTACAGGATTAGAGAAATTTCTGCTCTACCAAATATGTAGAGATGTCACTAATCAAACTCAGTGCAATGTCAATAAGCTCTCGGTAAAATCGCATTAGATTGTTTGGTTATGGCAACGATGAAAAGTTTGAAGGATAATGATTCATATTAGTGATCATGTATTCAGCCGACTTCAACCACGTTTGACTGAGCCTCTGAGGCTGCCATCTGTGGAACACAATAGGTCAAGTTTGAATAATATTAGTTTAATGTCCTGAAGCGTGGGCTTGTTTATCTTCCAGGGTTTCACAGTCTTGTTTTCTTGAAAAAGCTGAGATTATTCTTCTCCCTCGAGGAGATCTACATCGCAGTTTGGGAACTGAACAGAGCCTGCTAAAAGCAGCAACCTTCGATATGCTGATTGCTGGTTTCTCCTCAAAGCAGAGAGTCTGACAGCACCAGGGGTGTGGGGGGAGGTGGATGAGGCCATTCACCCCATCGTGACTGTGAAAGAGCTATCCAATTAGTCCCACGTGACCTGGCCCTTTTCCTGTTACTTAACCCAGTTGCCTTTCGAAGGTAACGACTGACTCAGCTTCCATTCTAGTGTTTGAAAACAATACCACACCTTCACAGTGGTCATGTTGGGAGGACTGCAGACCTCACTTTCACCTGGGATGCTGCCTGACCTGCTGTGCTTTTCCAGCACCACACTCTGGACTCTGATCTCCAGCATCTGCAGTCCTCCCCACCCTGTTCCCTGGCCAACATCTCTGTCTCAGGCTTACTGCAACGCTCCATCGCAGCTCAGCGTAAGTTGGAAGAACAGCACCTCATTTTCAACTTGGGAACTCTATAGCCTTCTGGACTCAATATCGAGTTCAATAATTGTAGGGTTTGAGGCGCCTTCTCCCTTGTCCTTACCCCAAACCCCACACACCAGGCATATTATCACATGGTCTGTTATTATATGCAACACATTCCTGATGAAGGGCTTTTGCCCGAAACGTTGATTTTCCTGCTTCTTGGATGCTGCCTGACCTGTTGTGCTTTTCCAGCATCACTCTGATCTTGACTCTAATCTCCAGCACCTGCAGTACCCACCTCCACCACATTGTTAACCACAAATAGTCCCCATTAGCAGCTACTCATTCTCCCAGGCTGATAGTTTTCCACTACTTTGTGGGTCAATCTGTTCTTCTCTCTCTTGGGCTCTATTGCCACCTATCGTTTACTCCTAGCCCCTCTCCCCCAGCCTATCTTCTGCATTAAAAAAGACAACTGTTTCCCAGCTCCCATCCATTCTGAGGAAGGGTCACTGGAACCGAAACGTTAACTCTGATTTCTCTTCACAGGTGCTGCCAGATCTGCTGAGCTTTTCCAGCGATTTCTGTCGCTGTGCCTTCACTGTGGTTCTTTGACAGTCAAAGCTGTGCCCACTGGTGAGCAATCCACTTGCAAAATTACTTTTTCAAAACCTTTCTTAATTTTTGAACAGCTCCCCCACCCACCCCTCCTCACCTTCTCTACTTTGAGGAAACTGAATGCAGCTTCTCTGATTGGGTTATGTGAGTCTGCTAATCTACACTTCCATGCACCATGTCCTGAAGGATGTGATGCCTGGGTGCCAACTACTGCAGTACTGAGGCTGGGGAGAGAGCTGCCACCACTCCCCTCTCTAATGCCAATCAATGATGTGGTGGAGGATGGACCCAATCTTATTTTCAGTGGCATTTTAAACCAGACACCAACTTAATGTTCTGGGGACTCAGATTTGGATCCTGTCAGGTCAGATGGTGGAATTTGAATTCACTAACAATCTGGAAGTAAGGTCTAATGATGACCATGAATCCATTGTCAATTTTTGGAAAAGCCCATCCGGTTCACTAATGTACTTCAAGGAAGGAAACGGCCATCCTTACCTGGTCTGGCCTCCATGTGACTCCAGACCCACAGCAAGGTGGTTGACTTTGAACTGCCCTCTGGGATGGGCAATAAATACTGGGCTCAGCCAGTGATGCCCTCATCCCATGAATGACTTAAGAAACAGCAAGTCTATACAGAGAGGCTTTTGACCTTGCTGACAGGATGTGGTTTATCAGCAATTGTATACATGAACACTTTAAAGGGGCTCCTGTGTTGCAATGGTACAGTCCCTCCCTCTGAGCCAGGAGGGCCAGGTTCAATTTCCACCTGCTCCAGGACTGCGTAATACCACCTCTGAACAGGCTGCTTAGAAAATATCAATATACAAACTCTTTGACATTTTTGCTATCTCTAACCAGAAGTAGAGAGGGCACATATGGATAGGCATATGGAGGAAAGTGGGCTAGTGTAGGTTAGGTGGGCTTGGATCGGCGCAACATCGAGGGCCAAAGGGCCTGTACTGCGATGTATTCTTCTATGTTCTATGTTCTATATTCTATATACACACCTCCATTAAGAGACTGTGACAGACTCCAGCTCATTCAACATCCAGAGGCAGGGTGGCACCATTGGAACGGGCAGAGTATGGCAGAGCTCAAACATGAACCTTTCAGAATCATTACCTTAGACAACATCATGAGACTGAAGTGCCTTAATCCTGATTGTATTGACACTTGTTTCGAACTATGAAATTAGTCAGCAGCCTGGTGAAAGAACGAAAGAAATCGAAGAGGGAGCACAGAACACATCAAATCTGCTCCTCCACAGCTGACCTTTGAACTGGATGCAACTTTCCTGTCAACTCCCATATAGCCCTCGTAGCACTGGAACCCCAACAATCTGTCCGAGTTTTGAACGTACTCAATGGTGAGGCGCTCACAGTCCTTTCCATTTGAGAATTCCAAAGATTTACAACTGTCTGAGTGAGGAAATTTCTCCACATCTCTGTGCTAGATGTGTCCTGTGTTCACAAGGGAGAAGGGAGACTTTCAGCACCTAGCTCATCTTAAACGAGGATAAGTCAGAGAGGGCAGAGGGGTTGACCAAAGGAACCTCAAAGCTCAGGGTCTTGGTTGAGACCACAACAACTGGCGGGGTTCATGGGAATCAGAGACCAGACGTAAGGAGGTAGCCCAGGGAGACCACAAAAGTATGAGGGGCATGGATAGGGTAAATGGACAAAGTCTTTTCCCTGGGATGGGGACTCCAGAACTAGAGGGCATAGGTTTAAGGTGAGAGGGGAAAGATATAAAAGAGATCAAAGGGGCAACTTTTTCACACAGAGGGTGGTGCGTGTATGGAATGAGCTGCCAGAGGAAGTGGTGGAGGCTGGTACAATTGCAACATTTAAAAGGCATCTGGATGGGTATATGAATAGGAAGGGTTTGGAGGGATATGGGCTGGGTGCTAGCAGGTGGGACTAGATTGGGTTGGGATATCTGGTTCAGCATGGACGGGTTGCACCGAAGGGTCTGTTTCCATGCTGTACATCTCTATGACTCTATGAGGTGTGTAGGACTGGAAGATGCAGGGAGTGCTGCAGTGACAATTGGATCACTTGCCAAGGTAAGGCTTGCTTGGCAGGTTTGTGCAACTGTTGTGGCTTCCTTCAGTCGGTTTAGAATTAAAATTAACTTCATAGCTGAAATCAGCCCTCTGGTATTGATTTAAATCAAACAGCATGAAGATTTGCTAATTCCAGCTGCACTGAAACACATTATGCCATTTTATTTTCCTCAGGCAACATTTCAAGCAGGAAAAATGCTAAAGGTCAACAATTGATCCAGGGAAAATCCATATTTTTCCTTTGCTTTTGCTGCATAAGATGCATTGCGGGACAAACCAATCCAAATTAAAAGAGGCCTTGTCTCGTTAGCAAGAAATGAAATTAAATCAAGAGCAAGAAGCGATGGAGGGTCAAAATCTGTGTGGGTGGAGTTGAGAAACTGCAAGGGGATAAAGGAAACCGAATGGGAGTTGTGTACAGGCCTCTTAGCTATAGTCAGGACATGGGGGAGAAAATAGTTCAGGAGGCAGGAAAACAAGTAAGAAAGGCAGCGTTACATTAATCGTGGGGACGTCAATATGCAGATGGACTGGGAGAACCAGGTTGGTGTGGATCTCAAGAAAATGAATTTGTGAAATGTATAGGAGAAGGTTATTATTGGAGCAGATTATGATAGAGCCCACTAGGGAACAGGCAAATCTGGATTAGTGATGCGTAATGATGGGGAGCTGAAGGTGAAGGAACCCCTAGGGAGCAGTGACCATAATATGATAGACTTCACCCTACGGCCTGAGAGGGAGAAGTTGGAATCAGATGTAGTGGTATTGCAATTGAGTAAAGGGAGCTACAAAGATGTGAGGAAGGAGCTGACCAGAGTTGACTGGAAGGGGGCCCGAACAGGCAAGACAATGGAGCAGCTATGGCAGGAGTTTCTAGGGGCAATTCAGAAGCACAGCAGCAATTCATCCCAAGGAAGGGGAAACGTATTAAGGGGAGGAGGTGAGTGTGACGGCCATCACTAAGGAGGAGGTGCCGGGGAAGCTGAAAAGTCTGAAGGTGGATAAATCACCCAGATCAGAAGGACTATGCCCCAGGGTTCTGAAGGAGATAACTGAGGAGATTGTAGAGGAATTGGTGGTGATCTTTCAGGAATCAGTGGAGTTGGGGAGGGCCCCAGAGGACTGGAAAATGGCTAATGTAACACCCTGTTTAAGATGGGAGGGAGGCTGGAAGACTGGAAACTATAGGCTGGTTAGGCCTCTATTCCTGGTGAAGGGCTTTTGCCTGAAATATTGATTTTCCTGCTCCTCGGATGCTGCCTGACCTGCTGTGCTTTTCTAGCATTACTCTGATCTAAACTCTAGTTTCCAGCATCTGCAGTCCTCACTTTCGCCTAGGCTGACCTCACTCGTTGGTAAGATTTTAGAGTTCATTATTAAGGATGGGATTGCAGAGTACTTGGAAATGCGTGGTGAAGTAGGGCTGACTCAACACAGCTTTGTCAAGGAGAGGTCATGCCTGACAAATCTGCTGGAATTCTTTCAGAAGGCAATGATCAAGTTAGACAAAGGTGAGCCTGTGAACATGATTTATTTGGATAAGGTCTTTGTAAAGGTGCGGCACAGGAGGCTGTTGATAGAGTAAGAGCCCATGATGTTAATGGAAAGGTACTAACATGGATAGCAGATGGCTGACTGGCAGTAGGCAGAGAGTGGAGATAAAAGGGTCTTTTTCAAGATGGCAGCCAGTGGCTAGTGGAGTTTTGCAGGCGTCAGTATTGGGACCACAACTATTCACGCTAGCGATCTGTATAAAGGGACTGAGGCATTGTTGCTAAGTTTTCAGATGACACAAAAAAGGTGGAGGGACAGACTGGTGGAGGAAGTGGGGAGGCTGTAGAAGGACTTAGACAGGCCGAGAGAGTAGGCAAAAACGTGAGAGATGGAGCACAATATGGGCAAGTGTGGGATTATACATTCTGGCAGGACGAACAGAGGTGCTGACAATTTTCTAAACGGGGAAAGGTCTCAGAAATCTGATGTTCAAAGGGACTTGGGAGTTCTTGTTCATGATTCTTTATATGCAGGTTCAGTTGGCAGTTGGGAAGGCAAATGCAATGTTGGCATTCATTTCAAGAGACCTAGAATACAAGACCAGTGATGTACTGCTGAGGCTGTATAAGGCTCTGGTCAGACCACATTTGAAATATTGTGAGCGGCTTTGGGCTCTGTATTGAACGAATGATGCGCTGGCATTGGAGAAGGTCCACAGGAAGTTTACAAGAATGATCCTGGGGATAAAGGGCTTGCCATATGAGGAGAGTTTGAGGACTCTGAGTCTATACTCAATAGAGTTTAGAAGGGTGAGGGAGAATCTGATTGAAACTTACAGAATACTAAGAGACCTGGATGTGGAGAAGATGTCTCTATTAGTGGGAGAGACTAGGACGTGAGGGCACAGCCTCAGAGTGAACAGACAACCCTTTAGAACTGAAACGAGGAGGAATTTCTTTAGCCAGAGGGTGGCTGATGTGTGGAACTCATTGCTGCAGAAGGCTGTAGAGGCCAAATTATTGAGTGTCTTTAAGACAGAGATAGATAGGTTCTTAATTAGTACGGAGATGAAGGGTTACAGGGAGAAGGCAGGAGAATGGGGTTGAGAAACATATCAGTCATGATCAAATGGTGAAGCAGACTTGATGGGCTGAATGGCCTAATGTTGCTCCTATACCGTATAGAATTATGGAAGCAGTTAAATAATTGGGTCTTGTCACTATTTGCATTCATGAACTTTTTTCACTTATTTGTGCTTCTTTGTAAATCACTCCCTAACCTGAAGGTAATTGAGGAATAGCTTCAAGGTGTCAACGTGACACTGCAATCTGAAATTGCAAACTCAGAGCTGTGGATATTTCCAACCTACTGGTTCAGGGGTGTCAGTACACACCTCTGGAGCAGGTGGGACTTGAATCCGGGTCTCCTGACCCAGAGGTTCTCGGAGTTATATAATTCGATGCATCGTACAAATCTTTAGTTTTACAAAAATCAAAGTACTGCGGATGCTGGAAGGAGGAAGTGCTATAGAAACTCAGCAGGTCTGGCAGTGTTTGTGGAGCAAGAAAAGCAGAGTTAATGTTTTGAGTCAGAAAAAGACTCAAATGAGACTCGAAACATTAACTTTCTTCTGCAGTCTCCGTAGATGCTGCCAGACCTGCTGAGATTTTGTTCTTTTATTTGGCTCTTTTACTGTTGGGATTCAGCGTCAATGATACCACACCAATTGGCAAGACCCTAGATGTCCACCCATTTGGTCTGGCAACCAGCTCTAGATACCAAAACTAACAAATGAAAATAATAATGCATTATTGCAAGATCCCAAATATAAAGTCACAAATTCCCTGCATTAAGCAAAATGTGAGACTTCCATGCGCAAAAATCCCTCATGGCAATTGGACTGCAGCAGTTCAAGAAGGCAGCTCACCACCACCTTCTCAAGGGCAACGAGGGACAGGCAATAAATTCTGGCCCAGCCAATGAGATCCATGTCTCATGAGTGAATATAAAAAAAGGAGATATTTATGCATTAATGGGCATAAGTGTCTGAACCATTTCTGTCCCCCTTCCCCCCACAGCATTGCATGTTTTGCTCCTTCAGAGGACTGGCATTGACAGGAAGGGCCAAATGGCCTCTTTATAAGCTTCAACCATCGTTGTGATTCTAGCATTTCGTCAATCCTCCTTTATGCTAAATCACATCGATATCTTCTCCAATGCAATGACATCACACAGATCTCACAGAATTCCTAAAGGCGGGTCATTTAGCCCATCAAGACTACACTGACCATCCAAAGAACATCCCACCCTATCCCTGTAACCCTGTACCTCCCATGGCTAATCCACCTAGCCAGCACATCCCTGGATACTATGGGCAGTTTAGCATGGTCAGTGGAGCTAACCTGCACATCTTTGGTCTGTGGGAGGAAACCGAAGGAAACTCATGCAGACATGGGGAGAATGTGCAAACACCACACAGACAGTCATTTGACAGTGGAATTGAACCTGGCTCCCTGGTGCTGTGAGGCAGCAGAGTTAGCCACTGAACCACCATGCCACCTGAATGAAACCACTACTATGCTCAAGGAGCAGGGGACAATGTTCAGGACGTAGCAAAGGAGAGGGCTGGAAGAAGCAAAATTTAAAATGAAGTGGACTTCATGTTAAATAGTGAGAAGCACATGTCAAGCTCATTTTCTCAGCTTCAAACAATGGGATGATACTTGCTTTCACAATCTTAACTAATTCCTGTTCCCCTCCAAGTCTAAGAAGCCAACAGAGGCTGACAGTGAACAATTCAGTGTTCTGTCGATAAGATATACCGATAAACTCACTGTAAACAAACAGTTAAACATGACTTTATTGACTTGCTCTCAGAAGGTGTCAATTAATATTGACGTCTCTCCCTGTGCCACATCTCCTCTTCTATTAGAACCCTTCAATTTCCCTGATCTACTCAGGGATTGGTGTCTGTTGGATCTGTACTTTCCTTATAGTGCACCCAGATGTCTGATAGGCGAGAGACTGCATTTTCCAGCCCAGGTGGATGTCAAAGATCCCACTACAATTGTTGAAAGCAAGAGCAGGGATTCATGCTGGTTAATATCAACCCCCTCCATTAACATCACACAAAGCCCTGGCTAATATCATGGTGTTTGTGGGGGGAGTTTACTGTCTACAAATTGAATGCTACGTCTCCTACATTACAAAGCAATCACTCCTCAGAAGTCCTTCACTGACTGCTTTAAGATGTATACTGATCATGAACAGTGATGTATAAATGGTCATGAGAAGTGATATATAAACGGTCACGAACAGCGATATGTAAATGGTCATGAGGAGTGACAAGTGTCAAAAATGATATTTTTAATCCCTTCCTATCCATAGTTTCACCAAATCTATGTCAAGAGCTGCCACCTCGTCTACTGTTATCTTCTGCCAATAATGTCCGATATTTACTGTTCAGATATACCACACAAATCTCCAGCCAAGTCCATTCCAACATCCAATCCAGCTCTCCCACTCTCAAGACTTTTTTTATTTCATTCTATCTGAGAAAATGTTACATGTTACCCAAATGACTCAACAAAATGCAAGGTGCTAGAATCAAACATATGAGAAGTTATAGAAAAACTGAGAAGATTCAGCTTGGTTTTATGTTAAAGAAATTATATTTAACCAATTTACTAGAGTTGTTTGATAGAAGGACATATGCAGTGGATAAAGGGGAACCTGCAGATTAGATTAGATTAGATTAGATTACTTACAGTGTGGAAACAGGCCCTTTGGCCCAACAAGTCCACACCGACCATCCGAAGAGCAACTCCCCAGACCCATTCCCCTACATTTACCCCTTCACCTAACGCTATGGGCAATGAAGCATGGCCAATTCACCTAATCTGCACAACTTTGGACTGTGGGAGGAAACCGGAGCACCCGGAGGAAACCCACGCAGACACGGGGAGAATGTGCAAACTCCACACAGACGGTTGCCTGAGGCTGGAATCGAACCTGGGTCTCCGGCGCTGTGAGGCAGCAGTGCTAAAGCACTTGAATTTCCAGAAGGCGTTTGACAATGTGCCACATCATAATACAAAGGAGGAGCTCATGGTGAATGTGGTAACACATTCATATGGATAGTGGATTGGCTGAGTAGCAGAAAACAGAGAGTATGCAGTTTTCTTTTCCAGATTTGCAGGATGTGATGAGTGAAGTCCTGAAGGGTCCTCGGCTTTTTACAATTTATAATGATGACTTAGATGAGGGGAGTAGCAGCATGTTAGCCAGGTTTGCAGATTACACAAAAGTAAGCAAGAAACTATATTGCGAAGAAGACATAAGGAATTTGCAGTTGGATAAAGATAGATCTGAGTGGCAAAAACTTGGCTGATGGAATGGAATGTGGGAAAATGTGAAGTTGTTCATTTTTGCATGCAGAATAAAATAAAAAGAGCTTTATTTAAACAGAAAAGCAATTGCAGAATTCTATGGTGCAGAGGGATCTAGGTGTTCTAGCATATGCATCACAAAAAGTGAGTACACAAGTATAGCAAGCAAGTAAGAAGGCTAATGGAACGCTCTTCTTTATCATGAGAGGAATTGAACATAAAAGGTAAGTATGTTACACTTCAGTTATATATTACAGTACTGAGACTGCATCTCAATTACGAGGTGCAGTTTTGGTCCCCTGGTTCAAGCAAGGGTATAAGTGGATTGGAAATGGTTCAGAGTAGGTTTACATTGATACCTAGAATGAACGGGTAGTCTTATGAGGACAGGCGAAAGTGAGGACTGCAGATGCTGGAGATTAGAGTCGAGGGTGTGGTGCTGGGAAAGCACAGCAGGGTCAGGCAGCATCCGAGGAGCAGGAGAATCAACATTTTGGGCAAAAGTCCTTCATCAGGAATGAGGCTGTGAGCTGAGGGGGTGGAGAGATAAATGGGAGAGGGGGTGGGGCTGGGAGGGGAAGATAGCTGAGAGTGTGATAAGTAAATGGAGGCGGGATAAAGGTGATAGGTCAGAGAAGAGTGTGGAGCAGATAGGTGGGAAGGAAGTTATGAGGACAGTTGGACAGATTGAGACCACTTCCACTGGGAGTGTAGAAGACTGAGGGGGAAATTAATTGAAGTGTATAAAATCCTGAATAGTCTTGACGAGGTGGACATGGAAAGGATAATTCCTCCTGTGGGCAAATCTATAACTAGGAGGCATTGTATTAAAATCAGGGTTCATCCTTTTAGGACAGAGATGAGGAGAAATTTTCCCTCTGAGCATTGTATGACTTTGAAGCCCTCTACCTCAGAGACAGTGGAGGCAGTGTCATTAATATTTTGGCAAACAGGTTTCTGTTTAGCCGGAGATTCAAGGGTTACTAGTGCTGGATGGAAACATAGAATTTGAAACACAAATGGATCCGCCATTATCTTATTGAACAGTGGAGCAGGTTTGAGGGGCTTAATGTTCTACTCCTATTCCTAATATGCATATTTGCATATTCGTGTCGAGATGGAAAAGTCACAGATTAAAGCATTAGGAGTGTGGAGTGATCTTGCTGATCATGTCCATCCCACAGCAAGTCCCTCACTGCAACTCAGTCTGCATCACTTGAAGGCTGCCTGCTCCCTCACCATCCATCACTACATGCAAGCATGCAGTAATGTTTTTGCTGCAGCTTCTGCTACCTGCCTGGTCCAACCTGGCTTGGAGCTATGCGTGAAGTGTAAGTTATCATTCTTGTGAAAAGACTAAACTAAGCCAGCCTTTGACACACGTAAACAGCCAGTACACCTCAGGACATCCAGACTCAGTTGCCTCATGCCTGCAGAGTTTGGTTACCTTCATCAAGATCTCATCATCTAAACTGCATATTGGTGACAATTGCCTGACTGTCTGAGAGGTTGGGAAAATCATATTTTGGAAATTGAACTGATAGTCTCCTAACTTCCTCTGGAAGTTAAATGATTTGATGCAAATGTTACACTTTCCTTGAAAGTGTTGACTTTGTTGTGAAGTTGAAGGCGTGTAATGTACCTTTAAGAGAGAGTGAATGCTGTTTTGCACTGAGACCTTAGAAGCACCTCTCATATGACTAGCTAACAGTCTCAGAGGGTACTGGAAAATTGATGATATGTAACACTTGGCCATGAAATGGATACCTGAGTTGGTTGCTGTTTTGACAGCAATTTAAATTTAACCAACCAGTTTAAATTATGCCCCAGGATACCAAAACCCAATCGAGTTTGAATTTATTGTTTTACCAGCATCAAACCAATGAGACAGTTTGATATTAGGGGTATAAAAAAAAGGTAGGCAGCTTGAAAGTCAGACAGAGGAACTGTCATCCACAGAGTAACTGTCTTCGAGAGAGAGAGAGAGAGAGTGAGAGACCCAGAAGATTGAAACACTCTCTGTCAAAAGCACCTTTTTCATATGGAACAACTTCACAGTAAAAAAAGAAAGAAGGTGACCCAGGGAGACCTTCAGCTGGAAGAAGAAAGACACCGATGATAACAGCAGCTGTATGGATTTGAAATTAAGTTGATGTAATTTAATTAAGTGTTTTATTGGAACAGTATATTGTTATAGACTTGGAAGCAGATAATAAGCAATTAAGAGAAAAGGGGGCTTAGAGTTGTGAATAGTTGTTGTTTAATGTTCACTTTTAGAGTTAAAGAATAAATTAATATTATTTTCTTTAAATAATGGAATTAGGGAGTTCTCTTCATGCATATTTTAAAAGATTACAATTATAAGCTAGCTTTTCTGGGTGTTTGGTTTAATTAACAGAGGGATTCAGCACGGTTTCATAACAGCTCCAATGAATTAAATCTTCTTTTTCATATTATAATTAATACAATATAAATACAGACTGTTTGGCTCATTTAACTTAACCCCTACATAATTGCAATCATGTAATTTCACATGACAACTTTTAGCAGTTACTTCAATGAGTAAGACCTGTCTGCAGTCCAACATATCATCAACATGGGCCATTTGGATAAGTACACAAGTAGAAAAGGTTTGGAGGGATATAGGGCAGATGCACGCAGGTAGGAGTTTGGGAACATGGTCAGCATGGACTAGTCAGACCGAAGGGTC
The DNA here is from genome assembly GCF_004010195.1 of Chiloscyllium plagiosum. Lineage (NCBI taxonomy): Eukaryota > Metazoa > Chordata > Chondrichthyes > Orectolobiformes > Hemiscylliidae > Chiloscyllium > Chiloscyllium plagiosum. Next base: position 103,318,425 of record NC_057717.1, on the reverse strand, counting down.
TGTTTCCATGCTGTATGACAATGACTCTAGCTAAGTAACAAAACTGTAAACTTGGCATAGAAAGCAAACATACAACATCATGACCCAGATTGGAGAGTGCTATGAACTGCAGTGAAAACCCTTAAATTTTGCTTTTAAAAGAATAATCAATTGTGACTTATTGCTATCTTATTAAAAAAATGCTCTTAAAGCCTTAGTCAAATTTTGTATGCAATTGCTTTGCCCGCTCACACAAGTGGTCTGAGTGTCATATGTTCAGGCATGTGCTCATCTAACCCAACACCTAGTCATAGTGTGATAGAGATGTACAGCATAGAAACAGACCCTTCAGTCCAACCGGTCCATGCCAACTAGATATCCCAATTCAATCTAGTCCCACCTGCCAGCACCTGGCCCATATCCCTCCAAACCCTTCCGATTCATAATCCAGATGCCTTTTAAATATTGCAATTGTACTAGTCTCCACCACTTCCTCTGGCAGCTCATTCCATCCACGTGCCACCCTCTGTGTGAAAAAGTTGCCCCTTAGGTCTCTTTATATGATACAATATTGAAACCTGGTGTTTGACAGTAGAACTCCCTTGTGATTTAAGATGGATAGCATTGACACTCATATATAGTCTCATAAATATTTCTCCTATCTTTCTAAAGATGTAATGGAAACACTTTTGTGAGAGGGCATGATTAAGGCATTTTACTTGACAAAATAACAGTTGACGTAACATCCACCCCCACCCCAATCCAAATAACTAGTGATAACCATTTGTTCTGCTATTGATCCCTAAGGGACTGTTTCGAACTGTGACTAGATAAAGAATGATCTGGTATCTGGAATTAGTTGGGGTAAAGAAGCCAGTGTGGAAGGCTTACCCAGCTGGTCACACCTACTCCTTAAAAAAAAATCTTGAGTTCACTTGGGTCCTTTGAACGAGTAATTGCAGGAACTCCTCAATGTTGTACTTTCTGAGCAATCTGTGTCTGCCAAGGTCCCAGACACAACCTTGCACGATTATTGACTTGATCACACATGCTGGAAAATCAGAATGGCAGATTTTAGAAAATACAACCTTTATTCCTATTGCCTTCAAGAATAACCATAATGGTTGGAAAATGTGTCTTATAATTTCTTAGTGGAACAGTGAACTTCTGGAGAGAGAGAAATCTATGCGTTTCCCTCTTATACTGAAATATTTGTGGGCATGCTTGGGTTATTTACAAGAATAAGCATTTATACATCACATACACACAACTGTGTACATTAACCAGTCATTACATCTTCATTGAATATATTTTGTTTTGATGGCAAAAACATTTTTGCATTTATTAAAGAAATCCAGATGATAGGCCATTTTATTTAAAACCTGATAGAGATAATGCACTTAATTGGCTATCTTGGTAACTGGGAAATACATTTTGATGTTATGTTGTGACTCATGGAGTAGTGAGACTAAAATGGCACTGCCTGCTTCCAGCCTCAGTGTAACAATATACTGCCAGAAAAATACCTCATGTTGGGCTCCCTCATTTGAAACCTAATCAACATAGCCAATGCTTTGATTCAATGACTGTTACCCCTTGAATTCTAATATCTAGATCTTCCTTTGACAATGTGTTCAAAAATCTGAGCCATAACCTGTATACATTATCGCATGGTCTCTCCACAGGGGATTCTCCCAATCTCTCACTGCAATTTCACTGGCAGATTGTAGGAAACTAAGAAGGAACTGCATGAATGATCATTAACACTACTTCTGCGCAAGTTTTGACAAACCCCTGCTAGTGCCAACAGGAGACCAGATAAACTGCATTGCAATTCTAGCACTAGATACATTGGGTGAAATTTAAAACAGATTTGTGTGTGAAGCATGACTAAAGGAGATGAACACTAACAGAAAGAGTGGATCAAATTGAAACTGAATTTGTCTTTTGAGATCAGCAAGTGCCCTATAGCATTCTGACTGCAAGTCATTATGACAATATTGCTTTAGCTATAAATGAATGCCCAGCTGTTTTGTGCTCCATTGCAAATAAGAGACAAGCTAAAACAACCTACACAACCTCCTTTCCACCTGATGGGCTATGAAAATGCATGTGTATATCATGTAAAGACAGAACCAAGCTGAGTTCCCAACTTTCCTGATGAGGTGCTCAGAAAAGCAAAATTAACCTTTGCAAAGGAGCAATCTTTCTGTGACATGAAGTTGGGGCTCAAATCAATATGGCCAACTCTTGGACAATCAGTTGTGGGATAGTTTAGCATTTGACCGAGCTGGGTGTGGGTTGAGGTTGGGAAAGGGGTGTAGGGGGTGGGGTGGGAGGTGGTGGGCAGAGGGAGGGAACATGGAACTGCTGCAGCTACCAGAATGAAGGGGCGGGGGGGGGGTTGTTTGATCTGTAGGAATGGGGTTGCTGTTGGAGTGGGGCTTGTGGGAGTGTTGTGGCTTTATGTGTGAGGGCAAGTGATGCTGGGGTTGTAATGGCATGGGGAGTGTTTGGATTATAAGATTGGGGGCTGGCAGCTCTAGTGTGGTCATGTGTGGGTGTTGGAACATAGGGGGGGTTGGAAATGTGGGTACGTTGAGATTGTAAGAGCTAGAATTAGACAGGTTAAACAGAGGACGGACCAGAGAGTTCAGAATCAGAGATAAACATCTAAAGAATATGGGGAATCCCATTTAGGACAGAGATGAGGAGAAATTTCTTCACCTGGTGTGGTGAGCCTGTGGAATCCACTACCACAGAAAGCAATTGAGACCAAAAATTGAAAGAGTTAGATATAGTTAGCTGAATAAATCAAAGGGTATGGGGTAAAGTGGGAAGAGGATACCGAGTTAGATGGTCACCCATAATCATAATGAATGGCACAGCATGCTCAAAGGGCTGAATGGCCTCTTTCTGCACCTACTTTCTATGTATCTGCATTTCTACACAGTATCCCAGCAGGACATGGGCTTTAAATAGAGGTCACCCCAAGGAAACCAGGATAATGAGTCATCCTGGTTCAAATCCTTCCAGATTTGAGCACAAAAATAAATCTGCTCTGACAGCCCAATGAGAAACATTGCTTGCTTGGAGATATCAGCTAGCTCCTCAGAGCCCTGTAAAAACTCTCACAGAACTACACAAAGGAGAGCAGGGGAATTCTCCCCAGTGGTACTGGCCCATGTTTATCCCTCAAGCAATATTCCAGAAAAGAAACAGACGCTTTAGGGCTGAGTTCTTGAAAATGAAATTCAATGCAAAGAATTGAGATGTGACATAATTTGGAAGGAAGATGAGGAGATGCCATAGAAGCGATATTATCACATCCCCATGTAAAAGTTATGATTTTCAGGCTGATCTTTCAGACTCTGTTTTTACGACATTGGTGCATGTGTGTGAAATTCTTTTGTGGGGTTGAAAACCAGCTTGGGTCTTTGGAGCTGCCTTTAAAGACTGCAGGCCATGGTCTTGAATCAGCAGGGAACAGCTGAGAAAGACATTTTACACCAGTTCTGGTAATGGGTTTCAGCATGAAACATTGGCTTTGATGCTTCTCGGATGCCATCTGATCTGCTGTGCTCTTCCAGCTCCATATCTATTGACAGTGACTTCCAGCACCTGCAGTCCTTGTTGTCTCCCATTTACACCAACTGCTGGCCATGGTCATGAATTCAGCTGGGAACATTTGAAATTCCCAATCGCTCCACCTCTGCCACATCTGCTCCCAGGAGGACCAGTTTCACCACAAAACACATCAGATGGCCTCCTTCTTTAAAGACCACAATTTCCCCTCCCACGTGGTTGATGATGCCCTCCAGCACATCTCATCCACTTCCCACACCTCTATCCTCAAACCCCACCCCAACTGCAACAAGGCCTGGTCCACCCTGGTCCTCACCTTCCATCCCACCAAACTCCATACACATCACATCATCCGCTGCCATTTCCACCAACTATAAATAGACCGCACCACCAGAGATATATTTCCCTCCTCAATCCTATCCACCTTCCGTAAAGACCATTCCTACCTTGTCAGGTCCATGCCCTCCAACAACTCACCCTCACCTCCAAGCACCTTTCTCTGTCACCGCAGGAATTGCAAAACCTGCGCCAACACCTTCCCCCTCACCTCCATCCAAGGCCCCAAAAGAGTCTTCCACATCCATCAAAATTTCACTGCCACTTCCACACCTTATTTACTGTGTCCGTTGCTCCTGATGCGATCTCCTCTACATTGGGGAGACAGGATGCCTACTCACAGAAAGCTTCAGAGAACATCTCCAGGACACCTGCACCAACCAACCCCACCGCCCCGTGGCCGAACACCTCAACTCTCCCTCCCACTCTGCCAAGGACATGCAGGTCCTGGGCCTCCTTTACCACTGCTCCCTCACCACCAGACGCCTGGAGGAAGAAAGCCTCATCTTCTGCCTCGGAACACTTCAACCCCAGGGCATCAATGTGGACTTCAACAGCTGTATTCCTGATGAAGGGCTTTTGCCTGAAACGTCGATTTTGCTGCTCCTCGGATGCTGCCTGAACTGCTGTGCTCTTCCAGCACCACTAATCCAGAATCTGGTTTCCAGCATCTGCAGTCATTGTTTTTACCTAGCCCTCACTTTCGCCGAGGGAGCCATTGTTATCTGCAATGGGCTGCTGGCCATGGTGCTGAATAGAATGGTTGACCCCGGGGCTCTCTTGTGGGCATTTTCGATATTTCGATCAGAAAAGAGCAATTATGAAAATAATTTTTTAAAAAACGGATCTTTTTCCCACTGAGCAAGCTCCTAAAAATGAGCATGATATTAGGGCACTGAAGGATTTGGGGGTCAATTTAAACACATGTACGAGAATCAGTGGATGTTCGACTCAAAAATAAGAGGTTGACTCACTGATTCATGAGCATTTACAGTAAACCAAAATTTTAAGAGGGGTGTTGGGACAAGGCCTGGGAGTTCAGTTAAATCTAGTTAAAAGCTATGAAAAATATAGAAAAGCTATCCAGTGTGTAATTAGAATGATAGGAGACACTTCAGATCATTGGGTTTATGCTGACTGTCTTTTAGAGCAACTCAGATGTCCTGCCGAACTGGCTTTTTTCCTGCAGCCCCTGTAAATCTTTACTCTTCAATGTTTATTCAATTCCATATTGAAAACCATGACTGAATCTGTTCCCTGCCTGTCCAAAGATGTGCAGGTAAGGTGGATTACCAATGTTATATTGTCCACAGTGTCCATGGATGCACAGGCTAGGTGGATTAGCCATGGGAAATACAGGGTTAAAGGGATAGGGTAGGGGGAAGGTCTGGGTGAGAGGGTCAATCTGGACTCAATGGGCAAAATGGCCCATTTTGACAATGTATGGATTCTAGGAGTCAAAATATCCAATTCGCTTTGAGGTTTCATCTGGAGCAACATGTTCAATTCTGGCTTTGAGACCAAAGAATGGTCTCAAAGTGTTGGGAGGGTGAGGCGGGTGGGGGGGGGGGGGGGGGGTTCTCTGAATGTTTTAGAGTGAGAAAAGTCCATAATATAGAGGGATTGGTGAAGTTGGGACTGTTTTGCCTAAACTGCAGAAAGTGATGAATATTTTAACAGATTTGCTCTGAATTGAGGGGATTTTGCCAAAATAAGTAAATAGGGTTAATAAAATTTGCCACCTGCTCACAAGATAAAAGGCATCTGAAGTCCAAAACAAACACAGATAATCATTTCCAGGTAATCGTAAACCTTATGAATCACGCATGAAAAATAGATTAGCCTTATGAAGGAAGTGAGAGGAAAGCCAGATGGAAAATCTGCAGATAATTTGTAAATCCTGTGTCCACAGGTTGTCTGTGGGAAGTTGGGAGGGATCAACTGAAGCCCAGAGATTGACAAATGTGAGATCAGGAACACCACACTTGTCAGAAGTCACAGCAATCTGATATGATCCCTTGAGTGCTAATTAAATTGGCCGGTTGTATGTGTTTCACAGAACCAGTTTACTCATGAGAGATGTTTCGAAAGGATACACTTAAAACCATCAGCTGCTTTATTTGGAACATTTCAGAAAAAAAAGCAATCATTAACTAGTTACTGACTGATGACATAGAGGTGCTTGTCTTTGCTTTGACCATGTTACCTTTACTGCTTTTACAGTCCATTTATGAACCATGGTATGCACACAAGCACCAATTTTTCATAAGGATGAATCTGTCCACTGTGAATCCACACTGCATTTGTAATTTTTGACAGTCCGTGATGTAGCTCTGAAAATATAGTGCAGCATTCTTCACTTCATCATTGTCAACAACTCAGACATTACACCAAGGTTCCCTATGTTGGCCCTGAAATTCTATGCTTAACCGAAGAGGGTGCAAGGACTCATATAAGATTGGTACAGACCTGATGGACCATATGGCCTGTTTTTGTGATGTAAGCCTGTACTCTCTACAACAGAGGCTGGGGAGGCACAGTCACTGACTATGTTAAAGATAGAGAATTCTAGATATTAAAGGTATCAAGGAACAAAGGTATAGTGCAGGACCATGAGATACAGGAGCAGAAGGAGGCCATTCAGCCCATTGAATCTGATCCACATTCAATGAGGCCATTGATAATCCAGTAATTCTCTACTCCACTTTCTTGCCTTTTCCACATTATCCTTGATTCCCTGACTGATGAAAAATCTGTCTATCACAATCTTGAACATGCTTAATGACCCAACCTTGACAGCACTGTCTGGTAAAGAATGCCGTAATTTCACGACCCTCTCAAAGAAGAAATTCCTCCTCACCTCTGTCTTACAAGAATGACCCATTATTTTGAAATTATTCTGAGAAAAATGGCATTGAGGTAGGAGATTAGTCACAATCTAGTTGAATGGCACAAAAGCTTGAGGGGCTGAATGACTCACCCATGCTTTTATTTCCTATGTTCTCAAGTCCTGTATAATTTCTCAATTGATATAAAAGTTCACATGAACTGCTTGAAGTTAAGGAGAGCAATTCTCCTGAAATACCATGGGATGTTACACTATGTTAAAGGCACTTCATGAAGAAAGAGGTCATTTCACCCATTAAGTCTCAGCTGGCTGTACACAGTACGATCCAATAAGCCCCACTGCCCTATACCTGGAAACTTCCAAGTTTGTTTCTTTGAGTAACATTCACGCCACACGTGCCAGACCATGACCATCTCCAATAAGAGAAAATCTAATCATCGCGCCCCCTTAATATTCACTGGTGTTACTATCACTGAATCCCCCACTATCAATATCCTGGTGACCTGAAACTGAGCTAACCATATATACATTGTAGCTATAAGAACTGGTTACAGGCAATGGATTCTGCAGGGAGTAACTCATCTCCTGACTCCCCAAAGCCTGTCCATCATCAACATGGCACAAGTCAGGAGCATGATGGAATACTCCCCACTCTGCAGCTCCAACAACACTCAAGAAGCTTGACACCATCCAGGACGAATCAGCTCACTTCACTGATATTCACATCCACAATCATTCATTCATTCCACCATTGGTGCTCCATAGCAGCAGTGTGTACCATCTTGAAGATGTACTGCACAAACTCACCAAGGCTCCTCAGACAGCTTGCATACCCTTGTTCTCTACTATATTAAAGGTCAAGGGCAGCAGTTATATGGGAACACCACCACCTGCAAGTTCCAATTCAAGCCACTCACCATCCTGACTTGGAAACATATCTCTGTTCCTTCAGTGTTGCTAGGTCCAAATCCTGGAACTCCCTCACTAACAGCATTGTGGGTGGCCCTACACCAAATGGACTGCAGTGGTTCAAGAAGGCAACTCACCACCATATTCTCCAGGGCAATTAGGACAGGAAAGCAATTAGGTCAGCCAGTGCTACAAACATCCAATAAACAACTAAAGAAAAAGTGCCTGTCCAAATTTCTTTTAATTCATTGATGTATCTACTCCAAGCACCAAAATATTTCTGTCCTGTTATAGATAAAAAGTTGAATGCTAATTATTTTTCAAACAGAAATCACATCCACGACATAACACCAAAAAACAAGGTTTCCAATAATTTTGTCCATCTCTTTAAGACTGCACTAGTTGAAAGGACCAAAGTGCATGTGAATCTGAAAAAAGCAGGACTGTTGTAATGTGCTCAGCTGGGGAGATGTATTGAGTTTAAACAAGGAATCCAGGAAAGATCTATCTGTATTAATCAGACTGTTTCTATCATGTTGAGCTGTCTAGGTTAAAGTGTCTTTGCGCAACATTTGCCAACATGGACAGACTGCTTTTTATTCTCGAATACAAGAGGGAAAGATAATCCATTCTCAGCTATTACTAAAATACAAACTGTGGAGACTGCAGGGCATCATTTCCACACTGGTTATGCGAAGTTTGCCGAGCAGAATTCTGAGTTAGCCGTGAATTTTGGGGCATTCTAATGCCAGGTTCTTAACATATGAGTCTTGAGGGTCCAATAATTATTCCAACAGTGCAATGTGGAATTCTCATTAGGATAATTGTTCAGTCTGCTGCCAAAGAAAAAGGCACTGGAACAATAATTCCAACTAACTGGTCTTTCATGTTGATGCCCATTGATCTTCAATGGTTTGCTCATATAGAAACAGTCGCTGTTAATGGCCACCGTATTTCAGAAAATATAAACATATTTTTGCCTTGTCTGTAGGGGAACTCACATTTTGTTAAGGCAAACCATTGAGAGAAAGGAACTTATTTTTACTATTCAAACTATTAAGAGTAATGAGGATTGATTATTGTGTTATAACAGCTCATTGGGGCTGCCATTCGGCCCACCATGTTCATGCCAGCTCTTTGTAGAGCAATCACTCAATCTCATTTCTCTGCTCTATCCCCCTAGTTCCTGCATGGTTATTTCCTTCAAATGTCAAGGAATAAACAAAGAACAGTACTGCATAGGAACAGGCCCTTCGGCCCACAAAGACTGCACCTACACATGATGCCATTCCAAACTACAAATCTTTTGCCTCTATAGAATCTGTATCCCTCTATTCGTTGTCTATCATACATCTGTCAAGAAATGTGTATCCAATTTTCTTTTGAAATCATTCATCTTTTCCACTTCGATTCACCCTCTGCTCCATAGGCAGCACATCTCAGGTCATTACCGTCACATTATTGTTACAGATGATACAAAGGTAGAACGTAATTTTCTAAAACGTAAAACCACATCATCTAACAAGGCAGATTAGGTAGCGTTATCTTGAACTCTGGGGTAGGCTGTGATGTATAGTAATCTAGTGACCTGGAACTTTAAAACAAAGTTCTAGGGACATGGGTTCAAACCCCACCATGGCAGATGGTGAAATTTTAATTCTCAAAAATATATGTGGAGCAAAACAACCACCTTAATGATGACTGTGTAACCATTGCTGATGTCAGTTAAAAGAAAAACCCTCTGGCTCATTAATGTCCTTTAAAGAAGGAAATCTGCTGTCCTTACTCAGCCTGGACTGCATGTGACTCCAGACCTACAACAATATGGTTGACTCTTAACCGCCTGATGTTAATATAATTAATTCTCACCAGTGACATCCACATCCCATGACAAAATAAAAACAAAGTGCAGAAAGAGGCTACACTTGAACCTTCCCACCTTGTTGTATCCTGTCTCTGTATCTACTGGTTTCTTTCACCCTTGTCTTGTTTATCCAGCTTCCTCTGGGTGGCACGGTGGCTCAGTGGTTAATACTGCTGCCTCACAGTGCCAGGGACCCAGGTTCGATTCCTACCTAGGGTGACTGTCTTTGTGGAGTGTGCACAGTCTCCCCGTGTCTACGTGGGTTTCCTCCCACCATGCAAAAGATGTGTAGATCAGATAACTTGGCAATGCTAAATTGCCTATAGTGTTAGATGCATTAGTCAGGGGTAAATATAGGTTGGTGGGTTACACTTTGGAGGGTCGGTGTGGACTGGTTGGGCTAAAGGACCTGTTTCCATACTGTAAGGTATCTAATCTCTTAAATTCACCTCAACCCTGTGGAAATCAGTTCCAGATCCTCAGCACTCATTATACAGAAATGTACCTTGAATTCCCTCTTGAATTCTGTCATGGGCCAATCACATTTTTTATGTTGTAAATTCAACGTAATTATTGAAAATGATCTTTTGTGTTTTCTTTAGGATATTATTGACGATTCACAAATCCTCACTAATTGTGATTACATCACTGGTATTCTCAAAATTAATCAGACCCTTACGTGATATTAATTCAGCATCTTGTAACTCTACGTTTGAGACTTATTTTGAAACTCAGGTACTGATTATTAGTAAAGCCTCCTGCATATAATGGCTTGACTGAACAGCATCATAAGATAATTCATTGTTATTAAAAACAGCGAAACACATGTTGGGCTTGTAAACTATGTTGTCATTGTAATGTTGCTTGATGCATCTGTGGCAAGTAGTTAGGCATAGCACACCTTTGAAGCACACAGTCCTGGTTTCAAGTCCCATCCCAGTTCTTTAGCAAATAAGAATCAAGGTGGCATGTTAGCTTGGTGGTTAGCACTTCAGCCTCACAGTGCCAAGTGCCCAGGTTCGATTCCACCCTCAGGTGGACAATCTCATTCTCTGCATGTCTGTGTGGGTTCCCTCTGGGTGCTCGGGTTTCCTTCAAAGATGTGCAGGTTAGGTGGTTTGGCCACGCTAGTTTGCCCACCCAGTGTGCAGGCGAGCTGGATTAGCCTGGGCATCCATGAGAAATGCAGGCATACAGGTGGGGTGGGCTGGCGTGGACTCAATGGGCTGAATGGTCTGCTTCCACACTGTAGGGATTCCAAGGCTGCTAACTTAGCAAGCATGGCACTGTTAAAAGTGTGGCATTCCCACAGACACATGGAAATCATTGACCCAAGGCCATGCAAAATGCAGGAGAACCATCCGCAAAGATGTGGAGCACCTCAAGAGTTGCCATCGGGAATAAGTGGAAACGAGGAAAAAGGAGCAAGTTGGCACACCAATGCCCCACCCACTTCTTCCCATGACCACCTTCTGCTCCAAGTGTACCAGAGTCTGTGGAACCACATCAGTCTGTACAGACTCACCCTGAGAGTGGAACTGAGTCATCCTCGTCTGCGGGCCAATGAATGTATGTTAGATGTACTGTTAGAGGAGATTTCAAATCAAAACCTCGTTTGCTTGATCAAAGTGAATGTGAAAGATCCCATCATGTCATTTTGAAAAGGTGCAGGGTGATTCTCCACAATGCCCTGGTCAATATCTATCCCTTAACTAACGTCGCAACAAAAAACAAACTATCTGGATATTATCACACCAGTTACAACATTCATGATGAAAACATGTTGGCGGAATCCGGGTGGTTCATCTGTCATTCCGACAGATGAAATTCGCATCAAGTCTAAATTACAGGTTGAGTGATGGGATTTGGGGTGATGGGGTGAAAGGTCAGAGTGACAGTTTGGGGGAGGTGGGGTTGGCTGGTAAGTCAGGATGACGGTGTGTGCGGGGAGAGGTGGGACGAGGTAATAGGTCAGAATGATGGTGTGTGTGGGGTAAATTCACAGCCTGATGCTAACAATTCCAGCAGCGTGGTAGTAAGATGCCATGTGGTCAACAGTGGTCTTATTCACTGACAAACACTGCTCTCTGGAGCTGTAGTAGAACTGGCAATGGTCTATGCTATGACAATGGTGCTCAGGCTTAGCAAATTCAATATTGTTGTGTTGAACTGCCAACCTGCCTGTTTACAGCTTTTGCTAAAGGTAGCCCCCGTGATGATTTTGAAAGGCACTTGGACAGGCACAGGAAGAGAATAAACTGGCAGGGGCTGTGGGGATAGAGCAGGGAAGTGGGATTGACTTGATTGCACTAGGGAGGGCCAGCAGAGCACACAGGCCAAATGGTCTCCTTCCATGCCAAAACGAGACTCTATGACATTTGACCATTCCCCATCAACTGCAGGTTTTTGCTGCCCTGCCAGCCCTGTCTCAAGCCTCTCGTAAGAACTTCGAATGTTTTGTCTCCCTTCCTTAAAGAGTGGTTCACGGTGAAAGTTTTTGCATTAGTTCCATCTCTTTTTTGGAGGGGCACTGCAATGCGGGTTGACTGTGATTGAAAATGCTTCTGCCGATTTTAATGAGGAGCTGACGCTCTTTCCAATGTGTGATCTGAACTGACATATCAGCACCTCGGCAGCACAGTGTAAATAAACTGGGAGGACGGGAAATTGGAACGGGATATCTCACAGGCAAGCAGCTGAGGCCAGTTTACGCGCATGTTAATGAGCTAACATGTTTTGACAGTCAAAGTGGTCACAGTCAGAAGTTCCTGACTATTGCAATGCTTCATTGACTGAAATTACTTAAATGGATGCAAAGAAATCAGGTGCTAAAGCATCAGCTTTAACCAATGCATTTTAAAAAATATATTAATCCACAGGACTAGTTAGGCCAACATTTGTAGCCCGTCCCTAATTGCCCGACAGCAGTTAACAATCAAACACATTGCTTTGGGTCTGGAGTCACATGTAGGCCAAACCAGGTAAGGACAGCAGATTTCCTTCCCAAATAATTGTCAACAGTTTCATGATCATCATTAGATATGTAATACCAGATTTTTTTATTGAATTCAAATTACATCATCTGCCCTGGTGGGATTTGAACCCAGGTCCCCCGAATCTCTGGATTAATCGTCTACCAATAACATCACCAGACCATCACCTCCCCCAGCTGCAGATTAGTGAGCAGCTTCAAATGGTCATAAGATTTAGAAGCAGGAACAGACCAGTTGGCCCTCTGATCTGCTCCATTATTCAATAATACCATGGCTGATGTCATTGTGGTCTCAGTTTCACTTTCTTGTCTATCACCACCTCCCTTAATATTTGACTCCCTTGACCATCATAAATCCAATGAACTCAACTTTGAATTTGGGTACAGGAGTTGGGAGGTCATTGTTGTGGCTGTACAGAACATTGGCTAGGGCACTTTTGCAATACTATGTTCAATTCAGGTCCCCCTGCTTGAGGAAGGATGTGGTGCAATCTGAAAGGGTTCAGAAAAGATTTACAAGGATGTTGCCAGGGTTGGAGAGTTTGAGCTATAGGGAGGGGCTGAATAGGCTGGGGCTGCTTTCCTTGGAGCGTTGGAGGCTGAGGGGTGACCTTGTAGTGGTTTATAAAATCATGAGGGGCATGGGTAGGATAAATAGACAAGATCATTTCCCTGGGGTGGGGGTTCAGGACAAGAGGGCAAAGATTTAAGGTGAGAGGGGAAAGATTTAAAAGGAACTTAAGGGCAACATTTTCACACAGAGGGTGGTGCGAGTATAGAATGTGCTGCGAGAGGAAATGGTGAAGGCTGATGCAATTACAGCATTTAAAAGGCATTTGGATAGGTATATGAATAGGAAGGGTTTGGAGGGATATGGGTAAATGTTGGGAAATGGGACGAGATTAATTTAGGATATCTGATTGGCATGGACGAGTTGGACAAGAGGGTCTGTTCCTGTGCTGTACATCTCTATAACTCCATGACTTTTCATATATGAATATATTTAATGACCCAGCCTGCTCTGCTTTCTGGTGAAGAGCATTCGATAGACTGACTGAGAGAGACAAAAAAATCTTCATCTTAAAGAGGAGACCTCTTATTCTTCAAATATGTCCCCTCGCTCTCCTCTTCACCACAAGGAAACATACCCTTTTAGCACCCACCTTGTTAAGACCTCTCAAGCGTCTCATATGTTTCAGTAAGATAACCTCTCATTGTTCTAAATTCTAATATAACTGGAAATGGAAACAAGTTATCACAGAGGCTGGAAATCTGAAACAAACTCAGTGAATGCCTGGAGAAACTCAGCAGGCCTGGCAGCATTTGTGGAGAGAGAAAGCAGATATAACGTTTTGAGTCCAGTATGAGTCTTATCAGAACTGGAATTTTTCAGATGTTATTGCAATTGAGAGGGCACTAAAGGACATTGCCAAGAAAGCAGAATTTTATGTCAGAGAAGATTAGATAGGCTGTCTCCCCTGAAACAGAAGAGAGAGAGGAAAGATGAAATCAAAGTATTTATAACGAGGAGGTGCCCAGATAGATTAAGTACTTCCTTGGCAGAGCAATGGCTAACCAAGGGAACAGATTTACAATCATTGCTGGAGGTTTAGAGGGAAATTAAAGAGGATTTTGTTTTCATCCAGAGTGTGGTGAGGGTCTGGAACTCACTGTCTGAAAGGGTGGTTTAAGCAGACGCTCTCATTACATTTAAATAACATTGGACATGAACTGGAACACTGCCAGTGATAGACCAGGAGCTGACTGGTGGGAAAGGGCTGGTTAGCCTTGTTTCAGGCCAGCATAGACCTAAAGGACCAAGTGGCTTCCTGGTACCATAAACATTCTATGTTTTCTATAACTGCACAGTGTGAAGGGTTGCATTTTAAAGTCAAATTCACGCGATGATGAATACCTCATCTTAATGAAGAAACAATCAGTTTAGGAGCTTTCTGTATCTGACATTGTGAGAAATTACACAATTGATTTAAAGGAAGGAAGCTTGAATAGTTCTCACCTTCTACACACTTTTGGTACATGGTACGGTGGCTCAGTGGTTAGCACTGCTGCCTCTCAGCACCAGGGAACCTGGTTCGATTCCAGCCTCAGGTGTCTGTGTGGAGTTTGCACATTCGCCCCGTGTCTGCGTGGGTTTCCTCCCACAAAGATATGCAGGTTAGGTGAAATGGTCATGCTAAATTGCCCATGGTGTTCTGGGATGTGTAGGTTTGGTACATTTATCAGGGGTAGATGTTAGATTAGACTCTCCACAGTGTGGAAACAGGCCCTTTGGAAAATGATATATAGCGGTGAAGGGATTAGTTAATTAGTGTTGCAGAGTTGGGAGTGATTGAGAAGCTTGGCTCAGGAATTGTTTGCAAACATGGAGCCAGTCGGAAGGGATCCGGGAAAAGTCAACACAATGGGAACCAATTCTCCCGCTGAATTCTGACTGAGGTTGAGGGGTGAGTGAGAAAGGGCTGATCCGTTATGAAACCAAGCAATGGGTCCGAGAGAGCAGAGGGTCAACATTTCGGAGGATAAAGGGGGAAAGTGAAGAGATTTTGATCTTTGGAATTTCACTGATTGGAATTCTGTCTGATGGGAATTAACGGAAGGAAATTTGAATTCATAAGCTTTGACATTGTGAATTGCGGAAAATGATGCTGAAATTCTGAATTTAATGTTGTGATTGACGTGAGACAAGTGCTGCAGGTGGATGTAACTCTGATGATGCTTATTAGCATTGCTTCTTCTTTTGGCTATTAAGTTTCAGCAGGCCAGCTGTCATTGTTATCTCAACATAATTACAGATTCCACTCACTGACAGCGACATATGTCACCAACGTATTATGAAAATCTTGTCCGTTAACTAATTGGCCCCAAATAGAGCAGATCCCTCTTTGCTGATCATTGACAATGAACAAGTATCCTGAAAATAACCTCCAGCAATGATCATGAAATCATGCTTCTTCACAGCACTGATACCGGTCGAATTCAGAAAGCTGAGGAGGGTGGAATTCCCAAAGACAGGAAAGCTTGGCCAGACACATCATCACTACAATACTAAAATGTGTGGCCAATTTACAAGATCCCTGTCCCCACAACCTCCTCCAGCCCCACAACCCTCCAAAATATCAATGCTCTCATTCCAATCCCTTGAGCATCCACGTTTTGAATATAGAACATAAAACAATACAGCGCAGAACAGGCCCTTCAGCCCTCGATGTTGCGCCGACCTGTGAACTAATCTAAGCCCATTCCCCTACACTAGCTCATCATCATCCATGTACTTATCCAAGGATTGTTTAAATCTCCCTAATGTGGCTGGGTTAACTACACTGGCAGGCAGGGCATTCCACGTCCTTACCACTCTATTGAAGTCATACCACTGGTGGTGGTCTAGTCCTCAACCAATGATGAAGTCTATTGTTGGATAGCAATAAGGCCCAGACATTATGCAGAGCAAGTGGCCCCATCCCACAGCTGAGAAGCCAAATTCATGTAAGAAATGGAAAGGAGATGATCCATTGTAAGTCTGCCCAGTTAAACTGATTGGGAAAGTAATTATTCTTGGGAAATTATACAGAGCTGTGAAGGGATTAGATTAATTAGTGCGTTACAGAGTTGGAAATGATTGAGAAGCTTGGCTCAGGAATTGTTTGCAAAAATGGAGCAACTTGGAAGAGATCTGGGAGAATTCTACAGCTACCTCCATGTGATCGGGTCACCCCTTTGCAACTGGAGGACCGCTAATTTACTTCAGGGTGGGGCTTCTGGCCGTAATTGGGAGGAAGTGACGCCTGCTGGTCAATCAGATGGCTGGCAGCTCTCCTGTCCCAGCAGCACCACTGGGAGAAGTGGCCACTACCGGGACTGCATGTCAGTCTGGGATTCCTCAAGGAACCAGTCTGTCAGGGCCGCTAAAATACCCAATGGAGGTCAGTCAGTGACAGGCAAGGTGCACCCCACCCCCTCCTTTTCGCACTCTGCCAACCTGTCTACACTGGCATCACTGCCTCTACCCAATCCACTCCCGGGAGAGAGGTGAGGGTGTGTAAAACCCCACTCCGAAACTACCCCCCACCTCCACACTAGTGTAGGAGCTCCAACAATCATGAAAGCTGCTCTGTCCTCCCTCATCTTCAGTGTAATTGCTAGCACAGAAAGAGGCCATTCAACCCAACTGGTTGGAGATAGGATAGAAAGGAGAAAGGAAGTAAATTTCAGAACAAGCCCAGTCACTATAGGACAGGGATAAGCTAAACAGGGCTCACAGTACAACAAAGGACAAGACCAGATAATCCTGAATGTCAAAGGTCAAAATGGTTATGATTAAGAAGGAGGCGGATAATGGCAGATACTGAGGGTTCAATACAGCAAAGTTTAGGCTTTAGTGTGCAAGGTAGAGGAGGGGAAAGTTTCTTAAGTTGCATTCAGGGGAACTGTTTTTGCCATTAGGTAGAAAACCCAACAAGGGAGGAGTCATGTTCTGGATCAATGTTGGAAATTGCCCTGGGCAGGTGGAATGCATTTCAATGGAGATCCTGAGCCTAACTCAGTCAAAATTAGGACAGTTATTGATAAGGATGGGCCAGGAATAAAAATTTGAATCCGGGCAAAAGTTACTTCTACTAAGGTAAGATACAATTTAGTTAAAACAGACTGGAAGCAGGTGCTTGTTAATAAAACTATCAGAGCGATAGGAGACATTCAAGGTGCAAACAGAAAGAGTACAGAGCAAATATATATTTGTGAAGGACTGCGAAGGTATGAGTGGGTTCAGCAGATAAACTCTGCAGATCAGGATGTGTTGTATCCCAGGCTGTAAAGCAAGGTAAAGGATGAGGTATCAGATACCCTGGTAGTGATTGTCTACAGGAAGATATTAAAAGAGTGGTCAGAGCAGTAGTAAAATGGAAGTCCACCCGGCGAGGAGGGAAGGGGGTGTTGGGGGTTCGGTTGAGCTGTTGGGAGAGGCTGAATAGGTTGGGGCTATTTTCCCTGGAGTGTCACAGGCTGAGGGGGTGACCTTATAGGGGTTTATAAAATCATGAGGGGTATGAACAGGGCGAATTGTCTTACCCAGGGTGGGTGAAAAACTAGAAGGCATAGGTTTAAGTTGAGAGGGAAAACAACATATAAAAAACATCTGGGTGAATAGGAAGGGTTTAGAGAGATATGGGTTCAATGCTGGCAAATGGGACTAAGTCAGATTGGAGTGTCTGGTCTGCACAGTTGAGTTGAACCAAAGGGTCTGTTTCTGTGTTATACAACTCTAAGAGGGTGAGGTCATACACTTGTGGAAGGCTAACAAGACCAGAGATTACATTGTGAACGTAGGACCTTGGAAAATACTGAAGATCAGAGGCAATCTGTGCATTTCCACAGATTGTTGAAGGTAGCAAGGCAGAGAGATAGAATGGTTGAGAAAACAAATGGTACACTTGCCTTTATTAGCTGTGGCATTACTTAGAAGAGTAGGGAAGTTATGCTGGAACTGTGTAAAGCACTGGTTAGTCCATAACTGGAGTACTGTGTGGTTCTTGTCATCAGATTACATGGAGGATGTGATGGCACTGGAGAAGGAGCAGAGGGATTTACCAGGATGCTGTATGGACTGGAGGGTCTGTGATTTGAAGAAAGGTTGGAAAGGTCAGGGTTGTTTTCACTGGAGCAGCGAAGGTTGTGGGGGGACCTAACAGAGATGAGTTAGATCATGAGGGGCACAAATAGGGAGGAGAGGGAGGCACTTTTTCCATTAGTCAGGGGTTAATAAGCAGGGACCATCGAGGTAAGATGAGGTAGAAACCTAAAAGAACATTCGAGGAGAACCTTTTCACCCATTGGGTAGTGGGATTCAGGAACACGTTACCTGAAAAGAGTAATTGAGTCAGAATACTGTGTAATGTTTAAGCAGTATTTAGTTATTCCATAGGATCCAGCAGTGCTGAAATAGGATCAGTGCAGTCAGATCGATGTTGACCAATGCAGAGACAATGGGCTGAATGGCCTCCTTCTGTGCTGTGTGAGAGTCAGTGAGACTTTACTTGTACGGGTTCTTACAGAGTGAGAGTCCTCTATAAAAAGAAACCTTCCTGATGCAATCTGTAGGCAGTGGCATTGAACAGATGAGCATTAACACGCCCTGGTAATTACTGTGACTTTTAGACTAATCTCAGCACCAATCGTCTCTCCTAATGAGAGCAGTCTGGGGGGACACTTGAGAGACAATGATAGTGTCTCTACCTCATAGCCAGGAGGCCCAGATTCAAGTCCCACCTGCCCTAGTGATGTCTCATAACACTTCTGAACATTTGATCAATGGTTTTCTGGGACTATGGAAACTTTGACTTTTCAATCTCAAGAATCGTTTTAATGTTTAGCAACTGAAACATTTCTTTGTTGTCTTGATGAAGGATTGATTCCATTGTTTGTCTTTAACATCTGTCAAGCGATCACCTAACTGAGATCCAGTAACAGACTGACGATACACACCAACCTCTTCAGTGAAGGAAATCTGCCATCCTTACCTGGTCTGGCCGACACATGACTCCAGACCCACAGCAACTTGTGGTTAAATCATAGCTTTCCTCTGTAATGAACTGCCGAGCAAGCCACTTACTTCAAGGGCAATTAATGATGGGTAACAAAATGCAAGACGGCCAATACCCCAAATCCCACCTCCTTCTCAAATGACAGAACTGTGGACAGGGACACTGGGCTCCCCCTCCCACCTGAAACATTGATTCTCCTGCTCCTCGGATGCCACCTGAGCTGCTGTGCTTTTGCAGCACCTGCACTCTCGACTCTGATCGCCAGCGTCTGCAGTCCTCACTTTCTCCCTCCTTGAGCTGTGCAGACCCTGCACAATTGAATCATAGCTAGATCATACCTAAATAAAACAACACTCTAGACAGAGGACTGTTTACTAAACTAAGGGAAGATTTCACTTTAATTGCCACACTGTCTGCATATAGAAATTATCAACAACATTATTGAGATAATTAAATGATATTTGGCAACCAACCAGGGTCAACATTTCTAGACACATGTTATTCCCTGAAGAAATGAAATAATAATACACTTTCCGTTGACTCCTGCCTGTTAATTAACCTACAAAGTACTTCATCTCTGCCTTTCAAATACCTACATTAATATATGAGCATACCAATGATTTAAGAAGTCTGCTATGGCTCCCGGGAGGGTTACCCAGTGTAACTTTGGATGATTTACAAGGGTCTGGGTTCAAGCAGAGACCAGCAGGATGCACACAAGCCTTCTCAAGACTGCTGGCTTGGTTGACCAGTGACAAGGCACTGAGGATGTCGGGGGTGGGATTACCATAATAATAGCAATGAAGACGCACTGCAATCACAGGGGATGGCAAGACTGCACAGTCTGAGCTTGAGCTGTGAGAACGTTCAGTGGAGATTTGACATTCTCCTCAGCTGAAGAATTAGCGGGGCACAGATTTTAAGACAATACAGCAAAAGGCGTGCTGGAGAAAATAAGTCGAGGTGGGATGTGGAATGTCCTGTCTGGGGGTTAGTCAGCCTGCACTCCCTCCTTTATTAGATAACACCCACATTGTACCTTCTCGAGCAGCTGTCGGAGTTGCTTACTGCGTGCATCCCGTGAACACATGCTCCGCTGGGCCACCACTGCACAGATGCACTTCCCATCCGGATCCTGGGCGGAGCTGTAGATTTCCCAGCCTTCCTCGGGACTTGGGAAAAGAGTCTGCAGAGGAGGAGAGAAAGTGAATGAAACGTCAGCAGCTCGAGGCAGAATTGGAATTGGCACAATCAGCAGCTTTTCAGGGAAGTCACGGTGAGGCTGGGGAGTCGTCCGAAATACCTGCCAACTTGGGTCCTACACACGGGCTGCTGGGACTTACCTCTGGGTTCAGGTTTCTCAGAGACCTTAGCTGAGGAGAGATTTCTTCCCTTTGACAATGGTTGGCCCATGGAACGCTCTCCCAACAGAACGTGGTTGAGGCCAAAGCATTAAACGCTTTCAAAAAGGGGTCAGATATAATTCTTGGGGCTAAAGGGATCAAAGGGTACGGGGGAGAAAGCAGGAACAGGAAACTGAGTGGAATGAACAGACTTGGAGTCACAGAGTCATAGGGATGTACAGCAAGGAAACAGACCCTTCAGTCCAACTCGTCCAAATCTAGTCCCATTTTGCCAGCACTTGGTCCATATCCCTCTAAACCCTTCCTATTCATATATCCATCCAGATGCCTTTTAAATGTTGTAATTGTACCAGCCCCCACCACTTCCTCTGGCAGCTCATTCCATACACGTACCACCCTCTGGATGAAAAAGTTGCCCCTTAGGTCCCTTTTTAAAGCTTTTCCCTCTCACCTTAAACCTATGCCCTCTAGTTCTGGACCCGCCCAACACAGGGAAATTACCTTTGTCTCTTTACCCCATCCATGTCTCTCATGATTTTAAAAGCCTCCATACTGAATGGCAGAATGGGCTTGAAGGGCTGAATAGCCTGCTCCTGTACATTTTCTTCTATGTTTAAGTTCATCGTTGAGGCTGAACCTCGCAGTGGAGTGTTGCTCCTCTGTTAGAGCCACTGCTTTTAAGACGAGACATTTACCCAACAGCTTTTCCACTCACTAAACCCAATGTCACAACCCCAAAGATGAGCCAGCCAATTCATTGTAGGGACCTGGCCAATGTTTATCCTCAATCAACATTAAAACAGATGAATCTGTCATCCTTACACTTTCTGTTTGTCCTAGCTACAACAACCAGCTTTCCTCCGTTAATAAAATCCCTACAAACTGAAAGTTAATCACTGGCTGTGAAGTGCTTTGGGATTTCCTGAGATCAGGTGAGGCACTTATTAAATGCAGAAACCTCCCTTATGAATGTTACAATACTGGAATGAAGGACAATCAGCCCTGCAAAAAGGTTTTTAACCATAGGATGAGGGACAGATGTACAAACCTTGTGGTCACATGTTTGATAATGGAAGCAGTGTTTAGCAATATAGGGATGTGGTTGGGGTTGGTAAGTGAGGCCATCAACTTGGGACCGCTGATTTGCCGAGAGACGTGGTCAGGTTTTCTCTGCTTCCCTTGTATTTCACCCTCTGCGCTTACAGCTCACGGTCTGCTTTCTCTCACCGTCTCTCAGCAACCAAAAGGCAAAAGACACGAAGGAGCCTAGTGGGGAACTCTAACGCTGAAAATCTGCTGCTTGATGTGTTGCAAAACGTGCTCCACAGCAAAACGGACATCAATCGAGGTGGCAAGCTCAACACAAGACATAACAGTGATCGCATATATAAATACAATGGCAATACTCTTTCAAGCAGACATATTACAGAAAATCTGTTCCTTTAACAGGAGGTGAATATATCAGCCCCATCCCTTTAAAGGAAGTGAAAGACATTAACATCACTCCCTGAGAATAAGTAGACAACAGCAACATTGTTAACAAGAACAACACCAAGCTTTGCAGAAGACAAGATGTGGTCCTATTAAAGGAGGGACATTATGCTCATAGATGCTTAGAAATGGACAGCACGGAAACAGACCCTTCGGTCCAAATCGTCCAGATATCCTAATTAATATCCAAATTAATCTAGTTCCATTTATCAGCACTTGGCCCATATCCATCTAAACCCTTCCTATTCATGTACCAATCCAGATGCCTTTTAAATGTTGTAATTGTACCAGCCTCCACCACTTCCACTGGCAGCTCATTCCTACATGCACCACCCTCTGCATGAAAAAAATTGGCCCTTGGGTCCCTTTCAAATCATTCCCCTCTCACCCTAAACTATGTTTTCCAACTTTAAACTCCTCTACCCTAGGAAAATGACCTTATCTATTGACCTTATCCATGCCCCTCATGATTTTATAAACCTCGATAAGGTCACCCCTCAGCCTTCGACGCTTCAGGGAAAACTGCCCCAACCTATTCAGCCTCTCCCTGTAGCTCAAGCCCTCCAACCCTGGTCACATCCTTGTAAATCTTTTCTGAGCGGTCTCAAGTTTAATAACATCATTCCTATAGCAGGGGGAATGGGGAAAATGTAAGATGTTGCAGAATTATCAGAACTGCAAGGGTAAAGGAATATTTGTTTCTGTATTAGACTCAGTCAGATGCTGTGGAGAAAACTAAAGGTTTTTCCATTTCCTTGGGTACATCATCTTAAACATCCAGCATTTCCCAGAAGAGTCAGGGATCAGTGAAAACAGCAATTGGATTTGAAATTGTTTTATTTCAAATAGAAAATAATGTGAAGGCTGAGTTTTATAAAGCATTCTTGTGAAAATCCTTTACCTGTTGTTGTCCCTTCTAACAATTCACTTTTATTAAACAGTGGCCTTTTCTGGTTCTGCCACAACACACCTTCTAACCTCAATCTTACTGCGGTGCCTGTAACATACAAGCACGGCCAGGATTGTGTTTCACACAGCAGACAGTCCCCACAGCTCCCAGGTTGTGAATTATCGATCGAGGAGCAGTTCTGCGACCAGGAGTTGGGCTGAGATTGGAACTCCCCAGTCTGAAAAGAGTATACAAACTGATGGCCCATCCACTCTGGAATTCAGTCGGATTTCAATGGTAACTGTGCACCGAGTTCACCCACTGCAACACCCCTCCCCTTCTGTGAACGAAGCAAAGAGCAAAGTCCCAGAGTTAGATGAAGAAACATTTTTTTTTTGAAAATGCAGAGAGATGTGACCTGGAACTTGTTGCCAGCAAGAGGTGAAACAGATTCCAAAAGGGTAAAGGCTGAGATGAATGGGTTTTTAGACTCTCAGGGAATCAAAGGGTTTGAGCAGCAAAGCCTAAGATTATCCGTAATCATATTGTATAGCAGACCAGCTTTCTATTTTTCATGCTTTTAATGGAACTAGATGAATGCTTCAAAGTGGGAAACCTGCAGGTCTCTGGAGAAAGAGCTGGGGAGAGTGAGACTAATTGGAAAGCTCTTTCTAAGAGCTAGTACAGCCACAATAGGCTGCATGGCCTCCTTGATGACTTGCATTTTTGATCTGTTCTTTGTGTTAAATAGGAAAAGGAGAGACAGGGCACGGCTTGTCATCTTCTGCTGCTGGACTGTTAATGAGCACTGGGACTTTCAGCAGGTGACAGTTTTACAGCCTAAGTCCATCAGGACTGTTAGCTACAACAGCTGGTTTATGTTCAAACCACTGGCCTTTCCTGAATCTTAATGAAAACCATTTTAGGCGTGAATCACTGGATGGCACTTCTGACTGTGACTCAAATGGTGGTGGGTTCAAGTCCCACTCCAGAGGTCAGAGCACAAGATCTGGGTGGCCGTTCCCTACTGAGCGAGTGGTGCAGTATCAGAAGTGCTGTCTTTCAGATATTAAGGGTGGATGTAAAAGACCATAGGGTATAATTTTGAAGGGGAGAGGAATCAATCTTCCCAGCATCTCATCTAATACATTTCTCAATATCATCAAACAATGGGTTAGTTCAACACTATCTGTGGGAGATTGCTGTTTGCATATTTGGATGCTGGGTCATTGAATCTTAGAATCCCTACGGAGAATCTAAATAGAAACAGCCTTTGGCCCAACAAGTCCACATTGACCCTCCAAACAGAAACCCTCCCAGACCCATTCACCTACCCCATTATCCTGTATTTACCCCAGACTACTGCACCTAACCTACACAACCCTGAACACTATGTGTAATTTAGCATGGCTAGTTCATCTAACCTGCACATCTTTGGATTGTGGGAGGAAACCAGAGCACCTGGAGGAAGCCCATGCAGACACAGGGAGAATGTGCAATCTCCACACTGACAGTCACCTGAGGTTGGAATCGAACGCAGGTCCCTGGCACTGTGAGGCAGCAGTGCCAGCCACTGTGCCACCCATTGGACTAGAAGCCCATGACATACTTAGAGAGTGAATTCAGTGACTCAGCAATACTCATCAGTGAGAGATGACTGGAGGTGGTTTGACCTGAGGATCACCAGGCCTCAGGCAGAGGGAAATGTTGAGAAGGAGAGTCTTTCACAGTAATCTCAGCTGGTGCTGGAGTTGAACTCATGCTGTTGGTATCACTTTGCATTGCAAACCAGCTGTCCAATCAACTGAGCTAACCAATGCTATACTGTGAATATGTAACGACCAAACTTCTATAAAATCCCACCTGGTTCATTAATATCCTTTTTAGGAAGGAAATCTGCCGTCCTTATCTCGTCCGGCCTACATAACACTCCAGACCTACAGTAGTAGGATTGACTCATAACTGTCCACTGAAATGACCCAGGAAACACTCAGTAGTTCTTAAGGAGGTGACTCACCAGCACCTTCCCAAAGTAATTGGGAACATGCAATAAATGATAGCTTTAGCATTTCTCACTCTGGGTTTTGCTTGTCAGTAGTCCCTTGGCCACATGGGTGTTTATGTTTCCGGTGGTGGAATATTAATAAAGTTATTTGATGTTTACACCATGTCTTGCACAACTCAAAAAAAAAAGATAGTTTTACCAGTGGCACCCATATCCTGTAATGGAATTTTTTTTTTAACCTTGGAAATGTCAACGCTGTATATTTAGTAGTATAGACTGGGTTTGAAGACTTCTGTGGAAAGCAGTTTCACTGATGAGTAGGACATAGTCAGATGTCAGGTTGAAATCAACTAGGAGAAAGTGAGGTCTGCAGCTGCTGGAGATCAGAGTCGAGAGTGTGCTGCTGGAAAAGCGCAGCAGGTCAGGATCGACGCTTTGGGTCGGAGCTCTTCATCAGGAATCCTCATGAAGAGCTCCGGCCCGAAATGTCGATTCTCCTGCTCCTCGGATGCTGCCCGACCTGCTGTGCTTTTCCAGCAACACACTCTCAACCATAGTCGGATGTCACATGACACCAGGTTATAGTCCAACAGGTTAACTTAAAATCACAGGCTTTCAAAAGGCTGCTCCTTCGTCAGGTGGCGTGTATGACATCAGGTTTGAAGCATGCTGGGGTCAAATGGAGTGCTAAGATTTTTTAACAATCTGGCAATATGCTCCAGTGTTCAGAGAATAAATAAGCAGCTGAGATCAGAAGGTGCATAAAGCGATAGATTTGTTCACCTCAACATTTAGTTAGAGGAAAGAACTCCACTGTATTATCAGTGTACAAACACTGTTCTCTCTCGTTCCCTCAAGTCTACCAGTGCAACTGATTGCAACTCCCTTGATCTCATTAACAGGGTTTAATGAGTTGGAGTTACTGCAGTACAGTAGAGGTGGCTGTCATGTGTAATGCAATCTACTCCTTTTAATTGCGTTGCTATATTCTTAATTACTTGGACTTGTTAACAGACTTTCCAATAATTTGAGTGAAATAACACAAAAGGAAGGACTTTTTGCAAAATAAAGTACAAAATTACCTGGTCGTTGGAATTAAAACAGTGTAGATCGTCCATGAAGCTAGTCAAAGCACTAATGAATCACTTTCACGTTGCAAGCTTTGTGTGGCCAAAGGATGAGACCAGCTCTGATTAAACCTCTTGCCTACAGCTTCTCCATGTGTTTGAGATGATTCGGAGATGCCGGTGTTGGACTGGGGTGTACAAAGTTAAAAATCACACAACACCAGGTTATAGTCCAACAGGTTTAATTGGAAGTACACTAGCTTTCGGAGCGCTGCTCCTACATCAGGTGCTTACAATTAAACCTGCTGGACTATAACCTGGTGTTGTGTGATTTTTAACTTTATGTTTGAGATGATTCACCTTCACTCAAGATAAAGGCTCCTTCATCAAGATTAAGGGGTGATCGAATTGCGGATTTTTCAGATGTTCAGAAGCATTCAATAATGCAGCCGCAAGCTTGCCTCCAAGCCAACCACCACCCTGGCTTGGAAATATATCGCTGTTCCTTCACTGTCGCTGGGTCAAAGTCCTGGACTTCCCTCCTTAATAGCATTGTGGGTCGACCTACGCTCAGTGGATTAAGGCAGTTCAAGAAGGCAGCTCACTATCACATTCTCCGGTGGCAATTAGGAATGGGAAATAAATGCTGGCCCATTCATCCCGTGAATGAATAAACACAGAGATACTGCTGGGGGACTCCAAAACCCAGTGCCATAACCTTATAATTAAATCTGGATTGTTCTAAGGTGATTACAAGTAATAATTGTTCACATAAAAGGTGAAGAAGTCTGGAACTCTCTCCATCAAAGATCGTAGATTCTGAGGGAAGGAGTGCGTCAGTGGAAATATTTGAAATTGAGTTTGATTGATCTCAGTTAACTGATAGATTGATCAGGTTACAGAGCCAAAGCAGAGTAAACAGATCCTTAACTATGAAGATATTATGAAAATGGAGAGGGTTCAGAAAATATTTACCAGGATGTTGCCAGGACTGGAGGGTTTGAGTTATAAGGAGAAGCTGGGGCATTTCTCAATAGAATATGGGAGGCTGAGGGATGACATTATAGAGGTTTATAAAATCATGAGGGTCATAGATAAGGTGAACAGAGAAAGGTCCCTTCCCTTGAGTTGGGAATCTCAAAACTCGAGGGAATATTTTTAAGGTGAGAGGAGAAAGATTTAAAAAGGACCTGAGGGGCATCATTTTCACACAAGAGGGTTGCTTGTGTGCGTAACTGACAGAGGGAGTGGGAGCTGCAGTTACAAGTTTAATATTTAGAAGATCCTTGGATAGCTACATGAGTGGCAAAGGTTTAGAGGGATATGGGTCAAATGCAGGTAACTAGCACTAGTTTAATTCAGGAAACCTGGTCGACATGGATGAGTTGAACCAAAGGATCTGTTTCTGTGCTGTATGATTCTGTGGCTATATGGTTCTATGAGGCAGTCACAGTGCGTGGGGTGTGCCCTAGGATGGTGGTCTCTGATTGCCAAAGTTCAAGTCTGGATGAACTGGAGTCACTAAGTATCCACTTTAACATTTACTCGGGAATTGTTACCATCTAGTTTCTACCTGGCAGGTGGGGGAATAGGAAACAGCACATCAATGAGGTGAGCTTAGGTATCAATGGCAATGGAAACGGATACAGGTAGGCCAGTTCCCAGCCACTAGTGAGATTCTCATTTCACCGTTCAGTTCTTGGTTGAAGAATTGGAGTTTTCTCCTCTCAGTGTCAATTTCTGCTGATCTCCCCCTATTTTCCCAACTGGACCATCAATAGCTCCATGGGTCCAGGGCTGGGAAAATTCCAGCCAGCGTGCTGTGATGGTCTGGAATGCAGTTCTGGATGGAAATTGGATATACCCTAGAAAATGGAAGAAAAACTGCAGGTCTATGGGAGGGAGAGGGAGATAATTAGAGCAGCTATACCAAAAAGGTGACACAATGCTCGCTAGGATCATAACAGTGCTGCCTCTCTAGACTTATCATTGCGCCCTGCGGCATGCAGCTCTGAGAAAGAGTTGCTCTCAACACTTTTAAGCGATCTTATCCCTGTCTGGATGTCATTAGCTCGGTTCTGGATTTCTTGTGACCTCTGCTTTCCCTGCTGATTGTCACGTATTTGCTGCTTCCCGCTGGTCTCCCAGTGATTTAGAATTTCTGTACATCATACGGTCAAACAGACAGGTGGTGATAAACTGTGCTGTGCCGGCTTATGTTTAAGGAAATAATCGGATGTGCTAACATTTTTAGTTTATGACAAAGGATATTCTCATTATCGACATGCACTCATACCACAAAATAAGATCAATTATGGAGACAGCCAATGTTCCATTCAATATGCATGCTTGTTAATCAGTCCATGAAATTCTGTTGGCAACAGTAAAATCTTGAGAAAATCATTTGAAGCTACAAGGAAATCAATGACAGGCTGTCATAGGGACGTTATGATTAGAATACTTTTACTAACCTGTCTAACACAGACCCTGGTTAATATGAAACCATTGCTCTTGTTAATTAGTCTGAATAGGCTAGATGGTACCCAAGGAAACAGCCCAGCAGATCTGACTGCAATAGGTACTGGCACTCAAAGGATTTATTCAATGGGGATAATCATATTTAATATGGCAGTTGGCAGAAGGTGCTTGAAGATGCCCATTTGATAAGAGATTTCAGCTGCTTAAGCCCTGTTCATTTGACACATAGTCAGAACAGACTGGCACAGACGAACTCTGCTCATCGTTGCTGTAATTTTTTCTTAGACTTTTTTGCTTTCGGTGGGGGATGTTTTTTAAAGCTTTATCTCTGTCCATTTCCTTTAACCCACTTCAAACTCTCGACTGATAAAGAGAGCTGATTGGTCTGCTGATTCCCCTCAATACCAACTCCTAGCGGCCACGCCTGAGGAGAGAACCTAAAATGATCAGGGAACCCGAGTGCACAGGAACAGGCTGTTCAGCCTGTCGAATATGGGACAGCTCATTGGAAGGTTAGACACACACACACTCCTCCACTGCTCTTTCCACAATGTTTTGTGCTCAGTCAAAGATGAAGGCGTATTGTAATAATGCCAACAGAGGCTTGGAAAACTTAAATTCAATTCATAAATCTGGAATTAGAAGCGAGTTTCAGTGATGATGTCCATGACAACTATATCCAATTGCTCAAAGTACCCCAACCTGGTTCACTCATATTCTCTAGGGAAGGAAATCTACCATCTTTACCAGGCCTGGCCTACGTGTGACTCCAGAACCACAGCAATGGCTTTGGCTACTAACTTCCTTCTGAAATAGCCTAGCGAGAGATTCCATTCCAGGTCAATTAAAGATGGGCAACAAATGAGTGATGCCCACACCCCATGAAAAAGTTAAGCAAACAGCGCATTACAAATAGTTGAGTTAAAAATAATGTCCTCCACTGTACAAATGATCTTAAATCTATGTCCTCTGGGTACACAGTAGTATTCTGACACTGCTCAGGAGGATTTGAACCAGTAAGGGGAAGTGGGGGGTGTGGGACCCAGGGAGATACTGAGGAATGAGAAAAGAAGCAAGTCAAACAGTCAGGGTGAGCAGGGACAAAGCAGAGAATAGGGTAGGACTGATAAATTAAACTGCATTTATTTCAATGCAAGCGGCCTAACAGGGAAGGCAGATGAACTCAGGGCACGGTTAGGCACATGGGACTGGGATATCATAGCAATTACAGAAACATGGCTCAGGGATGGATAGGGCTGGCAGCTTAATGTTCCAGGATACAATTGCTACAGTAAGGACAGAAAGGGAGGCAAGAGAGGAAGAGGAATGTTGTTATTGATAAGGGACAGCATTACAGCTGTGCTGAGGGAGGATATTCCGAGAAATACATCCAGGGAAGTTATTTAGATGGAACTGAGAAATAAGAAAGGGATGATTACCTTATTGGGATTGTATTATAGACCCCCCAATAGTCAGAGGGAAATTGAGAAACAAATTTGTAAGGAGGTCTCAGCTATCTGTAAGAATAATGGGGTGGTTATGGTAGGGGATTTTAACTTTCCAAGCATCGACTGGGACTGCCATAGTGTTAAAGGTTGAGATGGAGAAGCATTTGTTAAGTGTGTACAGGAAAACTTTCTGATTCAGTATGTGAATGCACCTACTAGAGAAGGTGCAAAACCTGACCTACTGTTGAGAAATAAGGCAGGGCAGATGACTGAGGTGTCAGTGGGGGAGCACTTTGGGGCCAGCGACCATAACTCTATTAGTTTTAAAATAGTGATGGAAAAGGATAGACTAGACTAGATCTACAAGTTGATGTTCGAAATTGGAGGAAGGCTAATTTTGATGGTATTAGGCAAGAACTTTCAAAAGTTGATTGGGGGCAGATGTTCGCAGGTAAAGGAACAGCTGGAAAATGGGAAGCCTTCAGAAATGAGATAACAAGAATCCAGAGAAAGTATATTCCTGTCAGGGTGAAAGGGAAGGCTTGTACATATAGGGGATGCTGGATAACTAAAGAAATTGAGGGGTGGATAAGGTATAGACCGGAGAGAGTGAGTGAATCCTTAGAAGAGTATAAAGGCAGAGGGAAATCAGGAGGGCAAAAAGGGGACATGAGATAGCTTTGGCAAATAGAGTTAAAGAGAATCCAAAGGGTTTTTGCAAATACATTAAGGACAAAAGGGTAACTAGGGAGAGAATATGGCCCCTCAAAGATCAGCAAGGCGGCCTTTGTGTGGAGCCACAGGAAATGGGGGAGATACTAAATGTGTATTTTGCATCATTATTTACTGTGGAAAAGGATATGGAAGATATAGACTGTAGGGAAATAGATGGTGATACCTTGAAAAATGTCCATATTACAGGGGAGGTGGTGTTGGATGTCTTGAAACACATAAAAGAGGATAAATTCCCAGGACCCGACCAGGTGTACCCGAGAACTCTGTGGGAAGCTAGGGAAGTGATTGCTGGGCCTCTTGCTGAGATATTTGTATCATCAATAGTCACAGGTGAGGTGCCAGAAGACTGGAGTTTGGGTAACGTGGAGCCACTGTTTAAGAAGGGTGGTAAGGACAAGCCAGAAAACTATAGACCGGTGAGCCTGACATCAGTGGTGGGCAAGTTGTTGGAGGGAATCCTGAGGGGCAGGTAAGGACTGATTAGGGATAGTCAACATGGCTTTGTGCGTGAGAAATCATGTCTCACAAACTTGATTGAGGTTTTTGAAGAGCCAACAAAGAGGTTTGATGATGGCAGAGTGGTAGACATGATCTATTTGGACTTCAGTAAGGCATTCGACAAGGTTCCCCATGGGAGACTGATTAGCAAGGTTAGATCTCATGGAATACAGGGAGAACTAGCTATTTGGATACAGAACTGGCTCAAAGGTAGAAGACAAAGGGCGGTGGTGGAGGGTTGTTTTTCAGACTGGAGGCCTGTGACCAGTGGAGTGCCACAAGGATCAGTGCTGGGTCCTCTACTTTTCATTGTTTGTATAAATGATTTGGATGTGAGCATAAGAGGTACAGTTAGTAAGTTTGCAGATGACACCAAAATTGGAGATGTAGTGGACAGTGAAGAAGGTTACCTCAGATTACAACAGGATCTTGACCAGGTGGGCCAATGGGCTGAGAAGTGGCAGATGGAGTTTAACTTAGATCTATGTAAGGTGCCTAATTTTGGGAAAGCAAATCTTAGCAGGACTTATACACTT
Source organism: Chiloscyllium plagiosum (assembly GCF_004010195.1). Classification (NCBI taxonomy): domain Eukaryota; kingdom Metazoa; phylum Chordata; class Chondrichthyes; order Orectolobiformes; family Hemiscylliidae; genus Chiloscyllium; species Chiloscyllium plagiosum. The sequence goes on along the minus strand of NC_057717.1, from coordinate 103,286,844 downwards.
AATGGTAAGGTCCCAGGGAGTGTTGCTGAACAAAATGACCTTGGAGTGTAGGTTCATAGTTCCTTGAAAGTAGAGTCGCAGGTAGATAGGATAGTGAAGAAGGCATTTGGTATGCTTTCCTTTATTGGTCAGAGTATTGAGTACAGGAGTTGGGAGGTCATGTTGCGGCTGTACAGGACATTGGTTAGGCCACTGTTGGAATATTGTGTGCAATACTGGTCTCCTTCCTATCGGAAAGATGTTGTGAAACTTGAAAGGGTTCAGAAAGGATTTACAAGGATGTTGCCAAGGTTGGAGGATTTGAGCTACAGGGAGAGATTGGGGCTATTTTCAACTGGATCGTCGAAGGCTGAGGAGTTTATAAAATCATGAGGGGTATGGGTAGGATAAATAGACAAACTCTCTTCTCCGATGTGGGGGAGTCCAGAACTAGAGGGCATAGGTTTAGGGTGAGAGGGGAAAGATATAAACGAGACCTAAGGGGCAACTTTTTCACACAGAGGGTGGTACGTGTGTGGAATGAGCTGCCAGAGGAAGTGGTGGAGGCTGGTACAATTGCAACATTTAAAAGGCATTTGGATGGGTATATGAATAGGAAGGGTTTGGAGGGATATGGGCTGGATGCTGGCAGGTGGGACTAGATTGGGTTGGGATATCTGGTCGGCACGGATGGGTTTTACTGAAGGGTTTGTTTCCGTGCTGTACATCTCTATGTCACTACCTCTCACTTCTCCAACTTTGCACATCCTGGATTTTAATCTCCCCGTTGTGAAACTTGAAAGGGTTCAGAAAGGATTTACAAGGATGTTGCCAAGGTTGGAGGATTTGAGCTACAGGGAGAGATTGGGGCTATTTTCAACTGGATCGTCGAAGGCTGAGGAGTTTATAAAATCATGAGGGGTATGGGTAGGATAAATAGACAAACTCTCTTCTCCGGTGTGGGGGAGTCCAGAACTAGAGGGCATAGGTTTAGGGTGAGAGGGGAAAGATATAAACGAGACCTAAGGGGCAACTTTTTCACACAGAGGGTGGTACGTGTGTGGAATGAGCTGCCAGAGGAAGTGGTGAAGCTAATACAATTGCAACATTTAAAAGGCATTTGGATGGGTATATGAATAGGAAGGGTTTGGAGGGATATGGGCTGGATGCTGGCAGGTGGGACTAGATTGGGTTGGGATATCTGGTCGGCACGGATGGGTTTTACTGAAGGGTTTGTTTCCGTGCTGTACATCTCTAAGACACTACCTCTCACTTCTCCAACTTTGCACATCCTGGATTTTAATCTCCCCAAAGTTGCCAGTGTACCGTGCTTTTAAAAGAGTTTGTAAAGTCATAACAGCAGAGAAACAGTCCTCTCAGCCCAAACTTGCCCATGCTGACCAGGTTTCCTCAACTAACCTAGTCCCATTTGCCTGCATTTGGCCCATATCCATCTAAATCCTTTCTTATCTCTGTACCTGTCCAAATGTCTTTTAAATGTACTTACCTCTACCACCTCCTCTGGCAATCTGTACACAATGTACATCCCTGAAAGCTGCCACCCAGGTTGATGTATTGTTAAGAAGACATACGGTGTGTTAGGTTTAATTGGTAGAGGGATTGAGTTCCGGAGTCATGATGTCATGCTGCAATTGTATGGCCTCAAATGGAATATTGTGTACAGTTCTGGTTGCCCCATTATAGGAAGCATATGGAAGCATTGGAAAAGGTGCAGAGGACATTTACCAGGATGTTGCCTGGTCACACCTTCCACCTCCTCCAAGACTTCCGTTTCCCCAGCCCCCAACGCCTCATCTTCACCATGGATATCCAATCCGTCCTCACCCTTAACAATTTCTCCTTCGAATCCTCCCACTTCCTCCAGACCAAAGGGGTAGCCATGGGAACACGTATGGGCCCCAGCTATACCTATCTCTTTGTTGACTACATAGAACAGTTGATCTTCTGTAATTACACCGGCACCACTCCCCACCTCTTCCTCCGCTACATTGATGACTGCATTGGCGCCACCTCGTGCTCTTGCGAGGAGGTTGAGCAATCCATCAACTTCACCAACACATTCCACCCTGACCTTAAATTTACCTGGACCATCTCTGACATCTCCCTCCCCTTCCTAGACCTCTCCATCTCCATTAATGACGACCAACTTGAT